>NC_135960.1:72350974-72571477 GCF_053455715.1 Rhinoraja longicauda | reverse complement strand
AAGAAACTAGTGTATTACCAAACATTATAAACTATATAATAAACATTTCTTCAAATCAAAATGTATGATTAAGCATGACACATTAGTTCTTATTGCATTTGCAAGGCGATGGAGAAAGAGCTGGGTGATCATAAGAGCATGTGATTGGAGCAGAATTAGGCCATTCGACCCATCGTCTACTCCGCCATTCCATCATGGCCGACCTATCTCTCCCTCCTAACCCTATTCTCCTGCCTTCTCCCCATAACCTCCGACACCCGTACTGATCAAGAATCTATTTATTCACAAAATGCTGGAGTAACTCAGCAGGTCAGGCAGCATCTCGGGAGAGAGGGAATGGGTGACGTTTCGGGTCGAGACCCTTCTTCAGACTCATGTCAGGGGGGGCTGGACAAAGGAAGGATATAGGTGGAGACAGGAAGATAGAGGGAGATCTGAGAAGGGGGGGGGGAAGAGAGGGACAGAGGAACTATCTAAAGTTGGAGGAAGTCAATGTTCATACCGCTGGGCTGCAAGCTGCCCAGGCGAAATATGAGGTGCTGTTCCTCAAATCTATCTATCTCTGCCTTAAATATATCCATTGACTTGGCCTCCACAGCCTTTTGTGGCAAAGAAGTCCACAGATTCAACACCATCTGACCACAGAAATGAATCCCCATCCCCTTCCTAAAGGTACGTCCTTTAATGCCGAGGCTGTGACCTCAAGGGGGTGGGGTTTGGTGACGGGATCGGGAGATTTGCAGATTTACACTGGTGGAGACAAGATCGGATAAGTGGCCTCTTCCTGTGCCACAATCCTCCTGTCGTTGTGTTTTAGATCAAGAAGCAAATATCAGAAGATTTATTCAGATTAGCTACTTGCAAAAGTGAACAACAATCGGGAAGAGGGTGAGAAAATAATGTGGTTGTGACGAAGATTAACCCACTCCAATTTAATGAATCAAATTGATTACGCAAATGCAGCAGCTTTCCATCTATCATGTAAATCAGTGCTCCTGAGAATAGGTTATGGTATCACATGATACACAAAGAGTATTTACCCCAATCCCTTCGAAACAAAGCTGCACGCAAATATCCGTGTGTAGATGGAAAATGTTTTTTATATAAGATACAATGAGAAGGTCAGATGTATTCAGTTCTGGATCAGGTATATCTTACATAAAAACACTGAACACTCAGAAAATTAAAGATTAAAAGAAAATCCTGGCTTTTCATACGTACATTAACGGGGGGATTTGAGTTCAGGAGCAAGGAGGTTCAACTGCAGTTGTACAGGGCCCTGGTGAGATCGCACCTGGTGCATTGTGAGCAGTTTTGGTCTTCTAATTTGAAGAAGGACATCCTTGCTATTGAGGGAGTGCAGCGTAGGTTCACCAGGTTAATTCCCGGGATGGCGGGACTGACATATGATGAAAGAATGGGTCGAATGGGCTTGTATTCATTGGAATTTAGAAAGATAAGAGGGGGATCTTTTTGAAACATATAAAATTCTTAAGGGATTGGACAGGCTAGATGCAGCATTAAATCATGCCGTTTCATTCGCCAGGTAAGTACTAACTTCACAACACAAGGTTGCATTGATCGGGTGGTTATTACAGAATGGGTCGACTGGCTTGTATTCACTGGAATTTAGAAGGATGAGAGGGGATCATAGAAACATGTAACATTCTTAAGGGATTGGACATGCTAGATACAGAAAAAAAATTCCCGATGTTGGGGGAGTCCAGAACCAGGGGTCACAGTTTAAGGCAGGCCATTTGGGACTGAGATGAGGAAAAACTTTTTCACCCAAAGAGTTGTGAATCTGTGGAATTCTCTGCCACAGAAGGCAGTGGAGGCCAATTCACTGGATGTTTCCAAGAGAGAGTTAGATTTAGTGCTTAGGGCTAACGGAATCAAGGGGTATGGGGAAAAAGCAGGAACGGGGTACTGATTGTGGATGATCAGCCATGATCATATTGAATGGCGGTGCTGGCTCGATGGGCTGAAAGGCCTCCTCCTGCACCTATTTTCTGTGTTTCTATGAGTACTTTACATCTGCATTCATAAGGGGAGAGGACAGAAGGGCAGTGTGGGGAAGACCAATGAGCTAAGGTAGACACAAGATGCTGGAGTAACTCAGCAGGTCAGGCAGCATCTCTGGAGAGTAAGAACGGGTGACGTTCGAGGTGGAGACCCTTCTTCAGACCAATGAGCGAGGTCAGTTTGATATCAAGGTGGTGCTGCGGCTCTTGCAGAGCATCAAGGTGGATGAATCTCCAGGGCCTGATGGATCAATCACAGGTTAATGAGAGAGGCAAGAGGAGGATGCAGGGGCCGTGACAAAGAGGTGGTAGGGAAGTTATTGGAGAGGATTCTTTGGGATAGGATGTGGTTGCATTCGGAAGAGCTTGAGCTATGTGGGGACAGTCTGCCTGGCTCAGTCCACAGTAGGTCAGGACTTACGAACAGATGAGATTTTGTAAGGAGGTGGTGATGTTGATCGATTAGGGTAAGATAGTGGATGTTGTCTACATGGATTTTAGTGCACCATTTGATAACGTCCCTCATGGTAGGCCGCTCCAGGAGATTAAGATGGAGTGATTAGGTCATTTTGATTCAGAACTGACTTACTCACAGAAGGCAGAGGGTTGTAGTGCCAGCAGTAATGGTGGTGGTGGAAGCAGTCACAATAATGTCGAGAGAAGGAATGAATGAGTAACGTTTGAGGTGGAGACCCTTCTTCAGACCAATGAGCGAGGTCAGTTTGATATCAAGGTGGTGCTGGGGCTCTTGCTGGTTCAAATTGAAGGTAGACACAAAATGCTGGAGTAACTCAGCGGGTCAGGCAGCAACTCAGGAGAGAGGAAATGGGTGACGTTTCGGGTCTCGGGCTTTCAGATAGGCAGCGAATGTAGGAGTGTGGGTGATGTTCAATAGACAATAGACAATAGACAATGGACAATAGGTGCAGGAGGAGGCCATTCGGCCCTTCGAGCCAGCACCACCATTCACCGTGATCATGGCTGATCATCCACAATCAGTACCCCTTCCTGCCTTCTCCCCATACCCCCTGACTCCGCTATCTTTAAGAGGAGGGGATGGGGGAGGGAGGGGGAGGGGGAGGGGGAAGGGGAGGGGGAGAAGGGGGAGGGGGGAGGGGGGAGGGGGAGGAATAGGAGAAAATAATTGCTCTTTTTTTCCCCCCAGAAGTTGGAATTAATATCATTCATGAACATCAAATTAAAGGTTGACCAGTTTTAATTTTGAGATTAAAATACGTTCAAAACACAGGCGCTGGTTATCTGATTTTGCCAAAGCACAAAAAAAATTATATATTTCCACAAAAATATATCACAATTTTCTCCAAAATAACAGAGATGGCACTTGCCAGATTACGTCGAGCCAGTATATCATTTCATGCAATCAGATAAAAAAGATACCAAATTTGAACATAAGCTATAAGAAAAACAATATATCACAGTCATGCATCATTGGATGTTTTTTAAATGGAACACAATTTTTATTGAGACAGGACTCTCTGAACCTACGTCAGTAGCTTAGTCATGCACTTAGCAATCTCCAGCCCAAAAAAACAAGGATTTATTGAAATAACAGCATTGTGGTATCTGAAGAACCTGCAGCTTTACTTCAGTTTGGTTTAGTGTAGAGATACAGCGCGGAAACAGGCCCTTCGGCCCACCAAGTCCTCACCGACCAGCGATCCCTGCACACTAACACTATCCTACACACACACGAGGGAAAATTTTCATTTACACCAAGCCAATTAACCTACAAACCTGTGGGAAGAAACCGAAGATCTTAAAAAAAAAAAAACCCACGCGGTCACAGGAAGAACGTACAGACTCCGTACAGACAGCACCCCTAGTCGGGATCGAACCCGGGTCGCTGGTGCTGTAAGTGCTGTAAGGCAGCAACTCTACCGCTGCGCCACCATGCCACTCTGAGCTCACAATGGAAAAGCAGCTAGTGTTGAGATATTCTGCAGGTTATTCATTAAATTCAAATCAACTGACTTTTTCTGCCAAAATCACAATGGCTCTTCAGTACAAATTGCTCATTTAACAGTGAAATAGCACAGAGCGCGAAAAACGATAACATATTCTTTCCTGCTGCACACTGCTGCTCCAGTTGGTTATATCTAAGAACGATGGCACCAACATCTTTGCAATCTTCGCAAATATGAAGAGAGATTTAATACAATGTAAAAGGTAAAATGTGTGTAGCAAGCAGAAAAGACAAGCAGAAAATGTTACATGCTTACTTGCTTCAGAATATCTTGCTTCTGCAGATTTGTGTGAATTGATGGACAGACAGACAGAGAGAGAGAAAGAAGGAAAGAAAGAAAAGGAAGGAAGAAACAGGTTATTTAACTGTAATTGAAAGATTTGCCAAAGGTTTGGAAGCACGTATATTACTGGTAATATTTTTCCAGTTTGGTAAATTGCATTCATGAGAGGAGTTTAGTTTAGTAACTCTCAGATGTTTCACCTACTCTTACATGGGCACTCTCATCTACAAGCATTTATTTTTTTGTTGAGGGTGTAGGAGGGAATTTTGGGTAATTTTGTGCTATACCGTATCTACATACTAAAAAATGTTTGTTTGTTTGTCCCTGAACTACAGCCAAAACGGTACACGATAGCGCGACAAGTTTAGGCCCACCTTACTCACCGTCGTCCCTTTGGTGCTAATGGAAGACGTTTCATTGAAATCGATGTTATATTTTTAAAGTTATTCACATATTAAAGTTTAAATCTATCTCTGGGGAGGGGCAGAGAGGGAGGGGTGGAGGGAGGGAGTGAGGCAGGGAGGTGGGAGGAGGTAGGATAAGGGGTTGAGGGGGATGGAGTGGGGGGAAGGGAGGAGGCAGGTGGAGGGAGTGGGGAGGAGGCAGGAGGAGGGAGTGGGGAGGTGGGGAGGGGGTGAGGGAGGGAGGTGAGAGGAGGTAGGATAAGGGTTGAGGGGGGTGGAGTGGGGAGGAGGGGAGGGGAGGAGGGGAGGGGGGAGGAGGGGAGGGGGAGAAGGGGTTGGGGGAGAAGGGGTTGGGGGAGAAGGGGTTGGGGGAGAAGGGGTTGGGGAGGAGTGGGGGGAAGGGGAGGGGGGAGGGTGAGGGAGGTGGGGGGAGGGGAGGAGGGGAAGGGGGAGGGGGAAGGGGAGGGGGAGAAGGGGTTGGGGGAGGGGGGAGGGGGGAGGGGGGAGGGGGGAGGGGGAGGAATAGGTGCTGCACCAATGTAGGTGAGGTTTGGGCCCTTGGTCTAGAACTTGATATTTTTTGTCGGTGCCTATCTGATATAGGGGAGAAGATGAACAATGTAGCAAGGCAGAGAAGTACAACACCTCAATTGACTTCTGATGTTTTTCCCTTCATGGAATGCAGTCATTGCTGGTGCTGACTATTGTCCCAGGGAACGAGTAGCTTGCTGGGCCTCTCAAATTTCTGTAGGTCCAGAGGACCATAACGGCAGACGCATTAAGGACGGAATATTTCATACAGAACATCTGTGAATTAACCAGGGTTCGTGAACAACTCTTTAAATTCTAGCGGGTACCATTCCCAACACAAGAATTCCAGATTTTGTTAATGAACGGAGTTTGCATTTTTCATCTGTTGTGGTGAGATTTGAACTCACCCTGCATCATTACAGGATTCTAAACTGGTAGCCCAGTAACATGACAACAATGCTTCTGCATCTCTACAGGCTGCTCTGGCTAGTGGTATATTTCTAATCCTATGAGAACTATCAAGGAAAGAGATGCAATAAAATGCAGGTGCTCGAATCTTGAACAAAACACATAGTGCTGGAGTAACATAGCAGGTCAAGCAGCATCGGGGGGGGGGGAATATACAGGTGACGATCCGGGTCGGGACCCTTCTTCGAACCCTGTCAAACCTCACTGCTTGCTTTGCAAATGTTACTCCTCCTTTCGAACAGATACCTTTGTCCCGCCCCCCTGACATCAGTCTGAAGAAGGGTCTCGACCCAAAACGTCACCCATTCCCTCTCTCCAGAGATGCTGCCTGACCTGCTGAGTTACTCCGGCATTTTCTCTACCTCCCATTAAGCATTGTACTGGGTTGCCAGTCACAGGTAATATTTAAAAAAACAATATTCATCTTGCTAATAAATGGCTGTTCTCCTGACTCAGATCTTGTAGACAAAATGTTGGAATGACTCAGCAGGCCAGGCAACATCTCTGGAGAGAAGGAATGGGTGATGTTTCGGGTCGAGACCCTTCTTCAGACTGAGAGGCAGGGGAGGGGGTGGGACAAAGGCATCTGTTCAAAAGGAAGGAGTAACAAGTACATTTGCACAGCAAGCAGTGAGATTTGATAGGGTTCGAAGGGTCCCGACCTGAATCGTCACCTGTATATTCCCGCCCCCTCCCCCCCCTGATGCTGCTTGACCCGCTACGTTACTCCAGCACTATGTGTTTTGTTCAAGATTTGAGCACCTGCATTTTATTGCAACTCTTTTCCTGATAGTTCATTGCTACACATGGGATTTTTTCATTACACATCAAAAGCTACGTAGAAACATATAAACAAAAGGGCAACTAGAGTGGGGGCCTTCATATTTACAGCACCACCAGGTGTGAAGATGGGTCTCGACCCGTAACATCACCCATTCCTTCTATCCAGAGTTACTCCAGCACTTTCTGTCAATCTTTGCTAGAATTTACAGGTACAATTAAAGCCCTGTTTAATACTAGGCAATCCAAGTACCATACCAACATTACACTTTGTCTCTTGCCAATCAGTAGTTCCCTTAAACAGCGTAATAAATTTGCTTCCAATCCCAGATGTCAACTATGGCCATAAGAGACACCATTAATTGCCTTTCTCGAAGTACAGAGAATTAATTTCAAAAAATTCCACTCCTCTCCACTTTAGTTATTTCTTCATTAAACTTGATCTGGTTCATCAGATATGATCAAACATTAACAAACCACTTGTTGTCTTGCTGTGTTGGTGAATTTGGTGTTCAATCACTACGTATGTCATTTTAAATGATTTAAATGTTTTTCAAACGTTTCAACGTGTATTGGATCGGGGACATTTAGAAACAGTGGAAAAGGCCCTCTGGCACAAGCTGAATGGTGCGTCGATGAAGACTGAGCTTCCATCAGATGGTTGAAAGCTTCAGATTCCTAGGAGTCAACATCACCAACAACCTCTCCTGGACCACCCATACTGAAGCAATGACCACGAAGGCACACCAACGCCTCCACTTCCTTAGAGGTCTCAGGATAGTGCTAATGTACGGGGATCACTGGGCGGCACGGACTTGGAGGGCCGAAAAGGCCTGTTTCCGGCTGTATATATATGATATGATATGATAGGACGTTTGGCATGTGCCCTACAACTCTCAGTAACGTATGCAGATGCACCATAGAAACCATTGTGGACCGCAAGAAATTGCAGAGAATTGTGGACGCAGCCCAGACTATCATTGACTCTATTTATACCTCACGCTGCCTCGGCAAGGCCAGCAGCATCATCAAGGACCAGTCGCACCCTGGCCACTCCCTCTTCTCCCCTCTCCCATCAGGCAAAAGGTACAGAAGTGTGTAAACGCACACCTCCAGATTCAGGGACAGTTTCTTCCCAGCTGTTATCAGGCAACTGAACCATCCCACCACAACCAGAGAGCATTGTACCCAGAACGCAAAAAAATCTCCTGCAGGAGTTCAATACCAAAGACTATCTGTGAAAAGGTATAAAAGTAGCAGTTTAATGAGTGGCTGGAGGACAAAGAAAGTGGTGAAACCAGACAATGAATGAATGAATGAATAAGTTTATTGGCCAAGTATGTGCATATACAAGGAATGTGCCTTGGTGCTCCGCTCACAAATGACAACACAAACATACAGTTAACAATTAAGAATAAAGCATAAACACATCAAAACAATAAGGATACAACATTACGGTCTAAACATGTGGATGAAAATAAACCAGAGCAAAAAAGAGACTACAGACTTTGGTTATTGAGTAGAACTATCACTTGTGGAAAAAAGCTGTGCAGATGCTGGTTTAAACCAATGATAGACACAAAGTGCTGGGGTAACCTAACGGGTCAGGCAGCATCTCTGAAGGAAAGGAACAGGTAACGTTTTGGGTCGAGACCACTTCTTCAGCTCTGTTGTAGTTTCCCTCTCCAGGAATAACCTGCTCATGTTGTTCTAGCTGTCTCCTTCACTCGTAAGCAGGGTAGGGCGTGAACGTGAGATGATTGAGGGTGGTAGTAGGAAGAGGCATTTGGGGTTATGACGAGTGGAATGAGAATTTATTCATAGAGTTCAATTGCTTTTAAGATTACAATTATCCACTGGCATTTGAAGCCAAACTCTAAGTGTACACATTAATAGGGCTAACGGAACATCTTGGTAAATGGATCTTGGATAAGGAACGATGTCCTAGATATCGAGTGCTTTGCACTTTTTTAATTTAAGGCACTGAGAATTTGAACATTGAATCTTTACCCTCCAGGCTGGAATACATCCTCAAACACTTCTCGGTGAAATCTTGCCAGTCCTAATTCATCCTCTGCTGCAAGTGCTACTGGTGTGTTGGATATTTGATGATATCAGCACACTTGCCATGGGCGGCACGGTGGCGCAGCGGTAGAGTTGCTGCCTTACAGCGCTTGCAGCACCAGCCACCCAGGTTCGATCCCGATTGCGGGTGCTGTCTGTACGGAGTTTGTACGTTCTCCCCGTGACCTGCGTGGGTTTTCTCCGAGATCTTCGGTTTCCTCCCACACTCCAAAGACGTACGGGTTTGTAGGTTAACTGGCTTGGTGTAAATGTAAAATTGTCCCTAGTGTTGATGTGCGGGGATCGCTGGTCGGTGCAGACTCAGTGGGCCGAAGGGCCTATTTGCGTGCTGTGTCTCTAAATTAAATTAAATTAAACTATTACTGGAACACTGTGTAAGATTAGAGCAGGTTGTCAGGATTAGCCAAGGCCTACAATGGAGGCCCCATCCTCGCTTCCCCAAAAATTGCTCTATTTTCACCCTACACAGAACACAATCCTCAGCCTACTCTCGCCTGTCCTCTCTGTCCACATACCAATTCAACCTAGGTCCTACAGAGAGTAAATTAGTATTTAGACAATAGAGAATAGACAATAGGTGCAGGAGGAGGCCATTCGAGCCAGCACCGCCATTCAATGTGATCATGGCTGATCATTCTCAATCAGTACCCCGTTCCTGCCTTCTCCCCATACCCCCTGACTCCGCTATCCTTAAGAGCTCTATCTAGCTCTCTCTTGAATGCATTCAGAGAATTGGCCTCCACTGCCTTCTGAGGCAGAGGATTCCACAGATTCACAACTCTCTGACTGAATTTTTTTTTCCTCATCTTCATTCTAAATGGCCTACCCCTTATTCTTAAACTGTGGCCCCTTGTTCTGGACTCCCCCAACACTGGGAACATGTTTCCTGCCTCTAACGTGTCCAACCCCTTAATAATCTTATACGTTTCGATAAGATCCCCTCTCATCCTTCTAAATTTCAGTGTATACAAGTTGTTTCTTTTAGGTCACAATCTTGTCTTGTCTTGTTGATACTGCACCAACCTAGGCTATAAACGTGCAGTCCCTCATGCACGCAGTTGCAGATTTAACATTTAGTGTCTGCAAGCAACGGTTTAAAAGATTTACTATCAGCAGCAGATTTTACATGCGGTGGCCAAGGATTCCAATCAGGGATGGTTCTGGGGTACAGCGAGTAGCGGAACCAGTCCTTGTTGGTCTGGATGGTTATATAATTCAAGGGTTGGTTTAGTTGAGCTCCTGGTCTGTTGTTCAGACTGTATGAAAGATGGGCAATGTTGGATGGAGCTAATGAGTGGGTTTCTTTGTATACTGCAGTAAGCCTGGATATTATATGGTGTCTTTGGAGGGTGGCCCATTTGAGTTCATGAAGCATTTCTGTGACACTACTGGTCCTTCTATAGTCACGGTTACAAACCTGGCACCTCTTCTCTGGACCTTCTCAAGGTTGTTAATGTGGGTCGCTTGGCAGGGATCCCAGATGGCACTACAGTATTCCAGTCTTGGACGTACTAGCGTTTTATAAGCAATGTCCTTTGTGGATTTTGTACAGTGCCAGAAATTTTGTCGCAGGGGACCAAGGATTTTGTTTGAGCTTGAGATAGTTTGGTTAATATGTTTTGCCCAGCTGAGGTTGTCTGACAGTTCAATACCCAAATAGGGGTGATGCTTTACCCCCTGGAGTGCAGAGGTACTTCCCCATGAAGTACTGATAATGATGACAATTCTTCTTGTGGGTCTTTCTCATGACATTGCACTTGGATTTGTTGAATTTCATCTGCCAAGAAGATTCCCACTTGCGGAGTGAATTGATGTCTTGTTGAAGGGTATCGCAGTCATTCAGAGAGTGTCTGGGTCTGTAGCGAATCAGGTTATCTGCGAATAATCTGACCTCAGATGTTACACAAGTTGAAAGGTTATTTAAGTAGGTTCGAAAGAGCAGCGGGCCCAGGACAGTACCCTGGGGTACTCCTGAAGACACTGGACATCTGGATGAAGATTGACCATCGACTAATACTTTCTGGTGTCGTTTGGTTAGAAGGTTTTCGATCCATTTCTTGATAGGACCTCAGATGCCAAGATGGTCAAGTTTTGTTAACAGGCCTCGGTGGGGCACCACATCAAAAGCTTTAGTAAAATCCATTATGCAAAGGTCGACTTGACCCTTTGCATCCAAAACTTGGGCTAGGTCATTAACCAGTCCAGCTAGCTGAGTTTCATAAGATCGTCTTCTCCTAGATCATAAGATCACAAGGAATAGGAGTAGAATTAGGCCATTCGGCCCATCAAGTCTGCTCCGCCATTCCATCATGGCTGATCTATCTCTCCCTCCTAACTCCATTCCCCTTGCCTTCTCCCCATAACCACAACACCTGTTCTAATCAAGAATCAATCTATCTCTGCCTTAAAAATATCCACTGACTTGGCCTGCACAGCCTTCTGTGGCAAAGAAGTCCACAGATTCGCCACCCTCTGACTAAAGAAATTTCTCCTCATCTCCTTCCTAGAAGAACGTCCTTTAATTCTGAGGCTATGACCTCTAGTCCTAGACTCTCCCACTAGTGGAAACATCCTCTCCACATCCACTCTATCCAAGTCTTCAGCTATTCTGCATGTTTCAATGAGGTCCCCCCCCCCTTCATTCTTCTAAACTCCAGTGAGTACAGGCCCAGTGCTGACAAACGCTCATCATATGTTAACCCACTCATTCCTGGGATCATTCTTGTAAACCTCCTCTGAACCCTCTCCAGAGCCAGCACATCCTTCCTCTGATATGGTGCCCAAAATTGCTCACAATGTTCCAAATGTGGCCTTACCATCTCCTTATAGAGTCTCAGCATTACATCCCTGTTTTTGTATACAAGCCCTCTTGAAATAAATGTTAGCATTGTGTTTGCTTTCTTTACTACGGATTCGAGTTGTAGATTAACTTTTTGGGAATCCAAGTCCCTTTGCACCTCTGCTTTCTGGATTCTAGAAAATAGTCTACGCCTTTATTGCTACGCTCAAAATGAATGACTCCACACTTCGCTACACTCTATTCCATCTGCCACTTCTCTGCCCACTCTCCCAACCTGTCAAAGTCCTTCTGCAGAGTCCCTGCTTTCTCTACACTACCTGCCATTCCACCTATTTTCGTATCATCCGCAAACTTGGCCACAAAGCCGTGAAGGGGATTGGACACATTAGAGGCAGGAAACATGTTCCCAATGTTGTGGGAGTCCAGAACAAGGGGCCACAGTTTAAGAATAAGGGGTAGGCCATTTAGAATGGAGATGAGGAAGAACTTTTTCAGTCAGAGAGTGGTGAAGGTGTGGAATTCTCTGCCTCAGAAGGCAGTGGAGGCCAGTTCGTTGGATGCTTTCAAGAGAGAGCTGGATAGAGCTCTTAAGGATAGCGGAGTGAGGGGGTATGGGGAGAAGGCAGGAACGGGGTACCGATTGAGAGTGATCAGCCATGATCGCATTGAATGGCGGTGCTGGCTCGATGGGCTGAATGCCCTACTCCTGCACCTATTGTCTATTGTCTATTGTCTATTAATCCCCTCGTCCAAATCATTAATAAACAACGTGAAGAGTAGCGGCCCCAGCACCGAGCCCTGCGGAACTCTGGTAGTCACTGGCAGACAACAAGATAAAGCCCCCTTTATTGCCACTCTGTGTCTTCTGCCATCCTGCCAACCTGCTGTCCATGCCAGTATCTGCCCTTTGATAGAAACATAGAAACATAAGTGCAGGGGTAGACCATTTGGCCCTTCGAACTAACACCACCATTCAATACGATCATGGCAGATCATCCAAAATCCGTTCCTGCTTTTTCCCCATATCCCTGATCCCGTTAGCCCTAAGAGCTAAATCTAACTCTCTTGAAAACATCCAGTGAATTGGCCTCCACTGTTTTCTGTGGCAGAGAATTCCACAGATTCACGACACTCTGGATTAAAAAGTTTTTCCTCATCTCAGTCCTAAATGGCCTACCTCTTATTCTTGAACTGTAACCCCTGGTTCTGGACTCCCCCAACATCGGGAACATTTTTCCTGCCTCTAGCCTGTCCAATCCCTTAAGAAATCTATATGTTTCTATAAGATCCCCTCTCACCCTTCTAAATTCCAGTGAATACAAGTTCAGTCGACCCATTCTTGCATCATGTGTCAGTCCCGCCATCCCAGGAATTAACCTGGTGAACCTACGCTGCACTCCCTCAATAGCAACAATGTCCTTCCTCAAATTAGATGAAAACTGCACACAATACACCAGGTACGGTCTCACCAGGGCCCTGTACGACTGCAGTAGGACCTCTTTGCTCCTAAACCCAAATCCTCTCGCAATGAAGGCCAACATGCCATTTGCTTTCTTCAATGCCTGCGGTATCTGCATGCTTACTTTCAGTGGCTGATGTACAAGGACACCCAGGTCTCGTTGCACCTCCCCTTTTCCTAATCTGACACCAATCAGATAATAATCTGCCTTCCTGTTCTTGCCACCAAAGTGGATAACCTCACATTTATCCACATTATCTGCCATACATCTGTCCAAGTCACCCTGCAGCCTCATAGCATCCTCCTCGCAGCTCACACTGCCAGCCAGCTTTATGTCATCCGCAAACTTGGAGATGTTACATTTAATTCCCTTGTCTAAATCATTAATATATATTGTAAATAACTGGGGTCCCAACCCAGAGCCTTGTGGTATCCCACTAGTCACTGCCTGCCATTCTGAAAAGGACCCGTTAATTCCTACTCTTTGCTTCCTGTCTGCCAACCAGTTCCCTATCCATGTCAATACCCTACCCCCAATACCATGTGCTCTAACTTTGCACACTAATCTCTTGTGTGGGACCTTGTCAAAGGCTTTCTGAAAGTCCAGATACACCACATCCACCGGCTCTCCCTTATCCATTCTACTAGTTACATCCTCAAAAAATCCCAGAAGATTAGTCAAGCATGATTTCCCCTTCGTAAATCCATGCTGACTTTGACCGATCCTGTCACTGCTTTCCAAATGCGCTGCTAATACATCTTTAATAATCTACTCAAGCATCTTCCCCAAGAACGATGTCAGGCCAACTGTTCTGTTAATTCTGTTATCTTTGTCCCTCCTTTCTTAAAAAGTGGGATTACATTAGCTGCCCTGGTACCCTGATACAGTGGGCTCTCATCTTCCTAAGCAACATCATGTGTGGCACCTTATCAATGGCTTTCTGAAAATCTAAGTAAACAACATCTACTGACTCTCCTTTGTCTGTCCTGCTATTTACTTCTTCAAAGAATTCCAACAAATTTGTCAAGCAAGACCTCCTCTTCACAAAGTCCTGCTGACTTTGGCCTATTTTATCATGAACTTCTAAGTACTCTGTAACATCCTTTATAATTTACTCTAGTATCTTACAACCACTGAAGTCAGACTTCGAGTTCCCACTATTCTGCTTTGCTCCCTTCGTGTGCAGCGGGGATAATATTGGCAATTTTCCAATCATCTGGGACCACTCCTGTCTCTAGTGATTCCTGAAATATCACTATCAATGCCTCCATAATCTCCAAATCCACCTCTTTCAGAACCCTATGGATCAGTCCATCCGGCCCAGGTGACATCCACCTTCAGCCCTTTCAGCTTCCCAAGCACCTTCTCCCTGGTAATGATAACCACTCCACTAACCTCCACCCCCTGACTCTCTTGAATTTCAGGCACGTAGCTGGTGTCTTCCACTGTGAAGTCTGATGCAAAAAAGTTATTCAACTCCTCTACCATTTCTTTATTCCCCATTATCACTTCTCCTGCATCATTCTCCAGTGGCCCAACTTCCACTCTTGCCTCTTTCTTGATCTTTATACAACTGAAGAAACTCTTGCTACCCTCTTTTATATTATTGGCCAGCTTACCTTTGAATTTCATCTTTTCTCCCTGTATTTTATTTTTGGTCACCCTCTGTTGTTTTTTAAAAGCTTCCCAATCCTCTGGCTTCCCACTAATCTTCGTTATGTCATACGCCTTCTCTTTTAGCTTTATGCTGTCCTTGACTTCCCTTGACAGCCACGGTCACCTCTTTCTCCCCCTAGAATCTTTCTTCCTCTTTGGAATGAAAAGATCCTACATCTTCTGAATTATTCCCAGAAATATCTGCCGTTGCTGTTCCACCGAAATCCCTGCTAGGATCTCTTTCCAGTCAACTTTGGCTAGCTCCTCTCTCATGCCTCCATAGTTCCCTTTGCCCAACTGCAACACCAACACGTCCAATTTCACCCTCACCTTCTCAAATTGCAGATTAAAACTTATCACGTTGTGGTCGCTACCTCCTAAATGTTCCTTTACCTTGAGTTCCCTTCTCAAATCCGCTTCATTACACAACACTAAATCCAGAATTGCCTTCTCCCTGGTAGGCTCCAGTACAAGCTGCTCTAAGAATCCATCTCGGAGGTACTCTACAAACTCCCTTTCTTGGAGTCCAGTACCAAGCTGATTTTCCCAGTCTACCTGCATATTGAAATCTCCCATAACCATGGCCTTTTTTACATGCCAATTTTATCTCCTGATGTTCATTAAAGTGGTTTCAAAATTAAGTGAAGGTATGCTTTAAACGTTGACAGCTTACAATTTACTAGCAAAATGGAGCGAACAGACTTTGATTCCGAGTCCATTGTGTTTGGTTTACAAAACATAATTCAAGTGAATGATGTAAGACAGGCAGAGAAATGAATCAGCAAAGGTCAGCAAAATGCTCAACAACCTCAGTAGGAACAGCTGCCAGGTAGATTGAGAAACGCAAAGATTGAAGAGGAAGCAGACAAGGGTGTTTTGCTTGACTGATGAAACAAAGAGATTGAATCCCACATGTTGAGCACAAGTAATAGGAATCTGAGGGGTACCTTTGTCACACAGAGGGTGGTGGATGTTTGGAACAAGTTGCCAGAGGAGGTAGTTGAGGCTGGGACTATTGCAAAGTTTAAGAAACAGTTAGACGTGTGCGATACGATTTAATACGATAAAACTTTATTCATCCCCAGAGGGAAGTTGGTACATGGATAGGACAGGTTTGGAGGGATATGGACCGAATGCGGGCAGGTGGGACTGGTGTAGCTGGGACATGTTGGCCGGTGAATCACATTATCACTCTATGACTCAATGGAATGTATAATGTCTGTACGGAGTTTGTACGTTCTCCCCGTGACCGCTTGGGTTTTCTCTGGGTACTCCAGTTCCCTCACACACTCCGAAGATGTACAAGTTTGTAGGTTAATTGGTTTCTGTAAAAAAACTTGTAAATTGTCCCTAGTGTACGTAGGATAGTGCTAGTGTATGAGCATCGTGGTCGGCGTGGACTCGGTTGGACATAGGGCCTGTTTCCGCGCTGTTTTTCTAAAATCTAAAGCAGGGGACACCATACCATTTGCCAATATCACAAACATCAAGTAAACACATTGTGGAGGTCAAGAGTGAACAAAGAACAGAAAGTACCATTAGCAAATTTGCAGATGACACAAAGCTGGGTGGCAGTGTGAACTGTGATGGAGATGCTATGAGGTTGCAGGGTGACTTGGGCAGGTTGTGTGAGTGGGCGGATGCATGGCAGATGCAGTTTAATGTGGATAAGTGTGAGGTTATCCACTTTGGTGGTAAGAATAGGAAGGCAGATTATTATCTGAATGGTGTCACGTTAGGAAAAGGGGACGTACAACGAGATCTGGGTGTCCCAGTGCATCAGTCACTGAAAGGAAGCATGCAGGTACAGCAGGCAGTGAAGAAAACCAATGGAATGTTGGCCTTCATAACAAGAGGAGTTGAGTACAGGAGCAAAGAGGTCCTTCTGCAGTTGTACAGGGCCCTAGTGAGACCGCACCTGGAGTACTGTGTGCAGTTTTGGTCTCCAAATTTGAGGAAAGATATTCTTGCTATTGAGGGCGTGCAGCGTAGGTTTACTAGGTTAATTCCCGGAATGGCGGGACTGTCGTATGTTGATAGACTGGAGCAACTAGGCTTGTATACACTGCAATTTAGAAGGATGAGAGGGGATCTTATTGAAACATATAAGATTATTAAGGGGTTGGACACGTTAGAGGCAGGAAACATGTCCCCAATGTTGGGGGAGTCCAGAACCAGGGGCCACAGTTTAAGAATAAGGGGTAGGCCATTTAGAACGGAGAAGAAGAAAAACGTTTTCAGTCAGAGAGATGTGAATCTGTGGAATTCTCTGCCTCAGAAGGCAGTGGAGGACAATGCTCTGAATGCTTTCAAGAGAGAGCCAGATAGAGCTCTTAAGGATAGTGGAGTCAGGGGGTATGGGGAGAAGGCAGGAACGATCAGCCTTGATCACATTGAATGGTGGTGCTGGCTCGAAGGGCTGAAAGGCCTCCTCCTGCACCTATTGTCTATTGTCTAAATAGAACCAGTTCGCCCCTTAAATTTATGCCACCTTTTGGTAAATCTGGGCAGATTTGCCAACTAATACTATGTGGGCCCCAAGAGCCAATATCACCGAATATGGTTAACAAAAATCCATTCACTTCAGATTTAATTTAACAATTGTCTCTCAGGTAGAAATACATTCCAAACTTCAACCAGTTTTTATGATTGAGTCATAGAGTCATAGAGTGATACAGTGTGGAAACGGGCCCTTCGGCCCAACTTGCCCACTCCGGAAAACATATCCCAGCTACACTAGTCCCACCTGCCCGCGTTTGGTCCATAACCCTCCAAACCTGTTCTATCCATGTACCTGTCTAACTGTTTCTTAAACGTTGGGATAGTCCCAGCCTCAACTGACATATCACTGACAAATGTCTTAAAATATGTCAAACATTTGTGACCTCACATGGATGCTTCCAGAATATTCTGAGTCACATCCTGCTCCCCATTATCTCTTAGGTCGTCTGAGAAGGGTCAAACCTGAAGAAGGGTCTCGACCCAAAACATCTCCTATTCCTTTTCTCCAGAGATTTTCCCTAGTGAGGTCACAGTGGCGCAGCGGTAGAGTTGCTGCCTTACATCGAATGCAGCGCCGGAGACCCGGGTTCCATCCCCACTACGGGTGCGGTCCGTACGGAGTTTGTATGTTCTCCCCATGACCTGCGTGGGTTTCTACGAGATCTTCGATTTCCTCCCACACTCCAAAGACGTACAGGTTTGTAGGTTAATTGGCTTGGTAAATGTAAAAATTGTCTCTAGTGGGTGTAGGATAGTGTTGATGTGCGGGGATCCAGTGAGCCGAAGTGCCTGTTTCCACGCTGTATCTCTAAACTAAACTAAAAAGATCTATCTGACCCACTGAGTTACTCCAACCTTTTGTGTCTATCCTCAGTGTGAACCAGCATCTGCAGTTCCTTCCTAAACACTAAGTATTATAAGCTCACAATTAATCAGCCATGATCACATTGAATGGTGGTGCTGGCTCGAAGGGCCGAATGGCCTCCTCCTGCACCTATTGACTTGGGTTGTCAGCCAGGCTTAAAGGAGGCAGAAATTGCAGCTTCAACTTTCGGATAATGATGAGCAACAGGTCCAAGTATGGCAGTGTTAAGATATTAAATTTAATATTAGCCATAATTAACTCTATCTCAACATCTCAACCACCACCATGACAGAACCTGTTTTCCAGGCATGGACACAAAGTCAATCTGAAGCTTTTTCTGTCTCTGCTGCCAGCCATTGTCCCTAGCAAAGGATCCAGGGTAAAGGCTCAGTAAAGGCTGAGCGTGAGTAAAGGCTCAGTAAAAAAAGCCTTTACTGAGCACCGCAATTCTTCTATCTGTCAATCAATTGAAATACCCTCGTCAAGAAACCATGCTGCTGAGTAATGGAGTCACACAGACGGAAAATAAACTTATGTTCAGGAAGTTCAAAATAGATTGTTAATTAATTCAGGCTTCCAGTCTGTCAAATAATTGATTTCAAAATACTACTGTTGGTTTATAAAGCACTGAATGGTTTCGGGCCAAATACATTTCAATAGACAATAGGTGCAGGAGGAGGCCATTCGGTCCTTCGAGCCATCACCGCCATTCAATGTGATCATGGCTGATCATTCTCAATCAGTAACCTGTACCTGCCTTCTCCCCATACCCCCTGACTCCGCTATCCTTAAGAGCTCTATCTAGCTCTCTCTTGAATGCATTCAGAGAATTGGCCTCCACTGCCTTCTGAGGCAGAGAATTCCACAGATTCACAACTCTCTGACTGAAAAAGTTTTTCCTCATCTCAGTTCTAAATGGCCTACCCCTTATTCTTAAACTGTGGCCCCTTGTTCTGGACTCCCCCAACATTGGGAACATGTTTCCTGCCTCTAACGTATCCAACCCCTTAATAATCTTATACGTTTCGATAAGATCTCCTCTCATCCTTCTAAATTCCAGTGTATACAAGCCTAGTCGCTCCAGTCTTTCAACATATGACAGTCCCGCCATTCCGGGAATTAACCTAGTGAACCTACGTTGCACGCCCTCAATAGCAAGAATATCCTTCCTCAAATTTGGAGACCAAAACTGCACACAGTACTCCAGGTGCAGTCTCACTAGGGCCCTGTACAACTGCAGAAGGACCTCTTTGCTCCTATACTCAACTCCTCTTGTTATGAAGGCCAACATTCCATTGGCTTTCTTCACTGCCTGCTGTTCTGACCTTCTGTTACTTTATGAACCATCCAGACCACTCAGGTCATGTGGGACACGTCTGTTCTTTGTCCCCACAGTCAGCACTAAACATGGAGAAGCAGCGTTTAGTTTTTATGCAGCACATATATGGAACAAACTCCCAGAAAACTGCAGGTCTGCTGAAACTCCCAGTTCTCTTAAATAGAGGCTGAAGACTTTTCTGTTTGACTTTTATTAAATCAAATAATTATTCATTTCTTACACTGCACTGTAACTTTTATTCTTGTATTTTATACCTGTCTTATTCTATTTTAGCTTGTTTTTATTTTCTATTCTCTTTAAATGACTGTTTTTAATTGCTTTTAACTGCTCTTTAATGTTTTATGTAAAGCACTTTGAATTGCCTTGTTGTTGAAATGTGCTATATAAATAAACTTGCCTTGCCTAATTACAAATCATTAGCCTAAGCAAAAGCTTAACTTGCTATTCCTTCAGATAATCCAATGCAAATCTGAAGAAGGGTCTCAACCCAAAATGTCACCCATTCCTTCTCTTCAGAGATGCTGCCTGTCCCACTGAGATACTCCAGCATTTTGTGTATATCGTCAGTTTAAACCACCAATTGCAATTCCTTCCTACTCATTACATTATTAGTCTGTTAATATTGCTAAGTCAATCAAATACAAGTTCATGAAGGGGCAGAAATAGTTGTATTCCACAAGAAACCAATACTCTGAAAACACATGAACATTCGGCACTATGTAGTGGTGGTTCCAATATGTGTTGTTATAAAACACTCCCACTGGAAGGGGCTAAAGCCATGAATAGTTACCTGTTCAGGGTTATATTTGGACAGCACTCCATCTCCATGAAACTCCTCCAGCACATCTTTCAGTTTCTTTGAGGAATCTATGAACAGAATTTCAAGAAATAATTAATAGAACTGAAGGTTTATGCAGAAATAACCCATTTGAAAGGCGTATTTGAAAAGGGCGGCACGGTGGCGCAGCGGTAGAGTTGCTGCCTTACAGCGAATGCAGCGCCGGAGACCTGGGTTCCATCCCGACTACGGGTGCTGTCTGTACGGAGTTTGTACGTTCTCCCCGTGACCTGCGTGGGTTTTCTCCGAGATCTTCGGTTTCCTCCCACACTCCAAAGACGTACAGGTTTGTAGGTTAATTGGCTTGGTAAATGTAAACATTGTCAACAGACAATAGACAATAGGTGCAGGAGGAGGCCATTCGGCCCTTCGAGCCAGCACCGCCATTCAATGTGATCATGGCTGATCATTCTCAATCAGTACCCCGTTCCTGCCTTCTCCCCATACCCCCTGACTCCGCTATCCTTAAGAGCTCTACCTAGATAGTGTTAGTGTGCGAGGATCGCTGGTCGGCGCGGTGGACCGAAGGGCCTGTTTCCGCGCCATAAATCTATACTAAACTAAATTCCCACATTGTTGCTCTTTATTAGAAGTTTATTAGTACCGTGCACAAAGGTGTATAGACCAATTACTCATATCTCTATCACAAATAGCAGGTGCGTGAGAGTTCCCTTACTGTATCTGTCTGTAAAATTTGTTGGATTGTTCATTCCCTCTGCCTCTAACTCATCAGGAGTTCAAAACGAGTTTGGAAATATTAGATGCTGGTACAACGAAGAGAGGAGGAGAATTTCTTCAAAGTGGACATACCTTGAGGAGAAATCGCAGTGGAGCAACATGAAGAGAGGAGGAGAACTTCTTCAAAGTGGTCATACCTTGAGGAGAAATCGCAGTGGAGCAACAGGCAAATCTCCCGAGATGCTGCCTGACCTGCTGAGTTACTCCAGCATTTTGTGAAATATCCCGAGATGCTGCCTGACCTGCTGAGTTATTCCAGCATTTTGTGAAATTGTACCAGCATCTGCAGTAATTATCTTACACTACCTGTTGCTCCACTGCGATTTCTCCTCAAGGTATGTCCACTTTGAAGAAGTTCTCCTCCTCTCTTCGATCAGTCTGAAGGGTCTCGACCCGAAACGTCACCCATTCCATCTCTCCCGAGATGCTGCCTGACCTACTGAGTTACTCCAGCAGTTTGTGAATAAATACCTTCGATTGGAAATATTAGATTATTTCAGAAGGTACTATTATCAGAATGTTGAAATATAAATTATGCTAACTTTCAAAGTGAAATTGTACACAAACTATTTTGGTTTTTATTTCCGATCTTACCAACATGCTCCTTCATTGGTGTTTCAGTGTTGAGTAGTGAAAGTGAACACAAGTTCTGTTGATATGTCGGTTACGCAAGAAGAATAAGCAGAGGCAAAAAAGATTAAAGAGCACAATTTCAAAGGATGTGAAGGGTCTGTGAGGCTGGGATTTACCTCAGCACAGATCCCTGGGAGGGGTGTAGCACATTCAGAGAGTGGTTTGGAAAACGCAGGAGATTCTGGGATTCAGGCTCAGAAGCAATAGACAATAGGTGCAGGAGGAGGCTATTCGGCCCTTCGAGCCAGCACCGCCATTCAATGTGATCATGGCTGATCATTCTCAATCAGTACCCCGTTCCTGCCTTCTCCCCATACTCCCTGACTCCGCTATCCTTAAGAGCTCTATCTAGCTCTCTCTTGAAGGCATTCAGAGAATTGGCCTCCACTGCCTTCTGAGGCAGAGAATTCCACAGATTTACAACTCTCTGACTGAAAAGGTTTTTCCTCATCTCCATTCTAAATGGCCTACCGCTTATTCTTAAACTGTGGCCCCTGGTTCTGGACTCCCCCAACATTGGGAACATGTTTCCTGCCTCTAATAATTATGCTAACTTGCAAAGTGAAATTGTACACAAACTATTTTGGTTTTTACCAACCCCTTAATAATCTTATACGTTTCGATAAGATCCCCTCTCATCCTTCTAAATTCCAGTGTATACAAGCCTAGTCGCTCCAGTCTTTCAACATACGACAGTCCCGCCATTCCGGGAATTAACCTAGTAAACCTATGCTGCACGCCCTCAATAGCAAGAATATCCTTCCTCAAATTTGGTATCCTACCTTCAATTTGAACCAGCATCTGCAGTTATTTTCCTACAATACTAACTACTAACACCTTTGATTGCACTGAGGAATCTGGGGAATTTTTTGGCTCTAAATTGGGGTTATTAATTTATGGAATTTTTATGTTATATATTATCTATGTGTATTGTGTTTACAGGTCTCCTATGCTGCTGCAAGTTAGAATGTAATTGTTCTGTAGCCAGTACATATGACAATTAAATACTCTTAACTGTTCACCAGAGAAACTTGGATCTCGTTAGGAAAAAAAATGGCTGAGAAGTTTGATCGAGGACCAATGTTGGGGGAGTCCAGAACCAGGGGCCACAGTCTAAGAATAAAGGGGAGGCCATTTAAAACTGAGGTGAGAAAAAACTTTTTCACCCAGAGAGTTGTGAATTTGTGGAATTCTCTGCCACAGAGGGCAGTGGAAGCCAAATCACTGGATGGATTTAAGAGAGAGTTAGATAGAGCTCTAGGGGCTAGTGGAATCAAGGGATATGGGGAGAATGCAGGCACGGGTTACTGATTGGGGACGATCAGCCATGATCACAATTAATGGCGGTGCTGGCTCGAAGGGCCGAATGGCCTCCTCTTGCACCTATTTTCTATGTGTCTATGTAGGAATAAAAGATAATGACATGGTTTAGATAGGGGCTACAAGGAAAGCTGCAGGAATGGTTCAAAGAAGAGGAAATAATTATACCGGAGATAAAGATTATTCCACATTCAAAACATCACTGAAGTCTCACCTATTCAGTACTGCCTTCAACCACTGAAGGTCACCCCACCCTCTGTCTCCTTTCTCTGTTCGTTTACTTATTTATCTATTTATTCACTTCCCTATGTTCTCTAAATCCCTGTAAAGCGTCTTTGAGTATATGAAAAGCGCTATATAAATGTGATGTATTATTATTATTATTATTATTATTAAAGAATACAAAGCCTGTATGAGAAAAACATTTTTTTTCAACTCTTAAGTTAAGACAACCCGCACTTCACGACTTTAGATTTTTAGATTTAGATTTAGAGATACAGCGCAGAAACAGGCCCTTCGGCCCACCAGGTCCGCGCCGCCCAGCGATCCCCGCACACTAACACCATCCTACACACACTAGGGACAATTTTTACATTTACCCAGTCAATTAACCTACATATCTGTACGTCTTTGGAGTGTGGGAGGAAACTGAAGATCTTGGAGAAAACCCACGCAGGTCACGGGGAGAACGTACAAACTCCGTACAGACAGCGCCCGTAGTCGGGATGGAACCCGGGTCTCCAGCGCTGCATTCGCTGTAAGGCAGCAACTCTACCGCTGCGCCAAGTGGCTGGTTTCAGAAGGGAATTTGAGAAGCTCTTCAAGTGACAATATGTTGCCGAGAGAGACACAAAAATCCAGAGTAACTCAGCGGGACAGGCAGCATCCATGGAGAGAAGCAATGGGGGACGTTTCGGCTCGAGACCCTTCTTCAGACCCGACCCGAAACGTCACCCATTCCTTCTCTCCACAGATGCTGCCTGTCCCACAGTGAATCACTCCAGCTTTTTGTGTCTATCTTCGGATTAAAACAGCATCTGCAGTTCCTTCTTGCACAATACAATACAGAGCTCTGGGAAAAGAGTGGAGAAATAAGACTGTGGAGGTCAGTATGGAGTTGATGGGTGGAATGGCCTTCCTCTGCACCGTAACATCTATATGATTTTACGATTCTAACACTTCTGAAAATGGAAAGCTGTGAATAATTTAGCCAACAACATTCCTCCATTGTGTGGTTTCAGTGCCATTAACAGGGTTAGAGGTTGAATTTTTATGGGAAATGTGTGACCTTGTGACATCGGGTGATAGCAGGGCAGAATTGAGGCTTGGAAAATATTAGTTTGAGGAAGTCTCTGAATCTGCTGCTGAAACATGAAGAAAAGGATTGACATGCAAGACATAGGGAAGAGGTACTGACCGGGCCAGCGAATGGCAAAAAGATTCTTTTTAAATGGGAAAAAAAAGCAACAGCAAAGATATGTCTGAAATTGTATTTAATATTTGTGTCACGATGCATACTGTTTTTGACGGGATAAATAACTGCTTCTGTTAGAAGAAATATCAACTTCAAATTCCACAGTACATTAAAAGGATCAAAGTGCTGTACCAAGAGAACATTCACATTCTCGTGCGTCAATGTAAACATGATACGATTTAAGATGTGATGATATCTATTTTTGTACAGATTTGTAATGTGTTTTCAACCACTGCAAGCCCCAGGAACAAAGGATGATCTAAATTCTATCACATCGGTCAGAGTTGCTGCCTTACGGCGAATGCAGCGCCGGAGACCCGGGTTCCATCCCGACTACGGGTGCTGTCTGTACGGAGTTTGTACGTTCTCCCCGTGACCTGCGTGGGGTTTCTCCAAGATCTTCAGTTTCCTCCCACACTCCAAAGACGTATAGGTTTGTTGGTAAATGTAAAAATTGTCCCTAGTGGGTATAGGATAGTGTTAATGTGTGAGGATCGCTGGGCGGCGCGGACCCGGTGGGCCGAAGGGCCTGTTTCTACGCTGTATCTCTAAACTAAACTAAACTATCGAGATTTTTTTCCGCTTTTGTTTGAATGCAGGATCTACTGTTTATTGCAAAATATCTACTTCTGACTCCTGCTGCTGAGAAATTAATCCGTGCAATAGGGCAGCTGTGTTTACTTTCCTATGTCACTGGGTCTTTTCAGGTTGAACCAATTGCTTTCTTTCCATCTCCGAGTCAAACAAATTAAAGCACAAGAACACAAACTGGGAGCATACACCGATCAGCCAAAACATTATGACCACTGACAGGCGAAGTGAATAACATTGGTTATCTTGTCACAATGGCACCTGTCAAGGGGTGGGATATATTAGGCAGCAAGTGAACAGTCAGTTCTTGAAGTTGATGTGTTGGATGCAGGAGAAATGGGCAGGAGTAAAGACCTGAGCGACTTTGACAAGGGCCAAATTGTTATGGCCAGACGACTGGGTCAGAGCACCTCTGAAATGGCAAGGCTTGTGGGGTGCTCCCGGTCAGCAGTGGTGAGTACCTACCGACAGTGGTCCGAGGAGGGACAAACCACAAACCGGTGACAGGGTGTTGGGCGCCCAAGGCTCATCGATGCGCGAGGGCAACGAAGGCTATCCCGTTTGGTCCGAACCGACTGTGGGAAGACGATAAGCTGGTGGAGGGAGTGTGATGCTCTGGGCAATGTTCTGCTGGGAAACCCTGGGTCTGGCCATTCACGTGGAAGTCAGTTTGACACGTGTCCCCTACCTAAACATCGTTGCAGACCAGGTACACCCCTTCATGGCAATGGTATTCCATGAAGGCAGTGGCCTCTTTCAGCAGGATAATGCGCCCTGCCACACTGCACACATTGTTGGGGAATGCTTTGAGGAACATGATGAAGTGTTCACGGTGTTGCCCCAGCCTCCAAATTTTCCAGATTTCAATCTGATCGAGCATCTGTGGGATGTGCTGGATCGACAAGTCCGATCCACGGCGGCTCCACCCCGCACATTAACACTATCCTACACCCACTAGGGACAATTTACACGTTTACCAAGCCAATTAACCGACCAACCTGCACATCTATGGAGCGTGGGAGGAAACCGAAGATCTCGCAGAAAACCCACGCAGGTCACGGGGAGAACGTACAAACTCCGTACAGGCAGCACCCGTAGTCGAGATGGAACCCGGGTCTCCGGCGCTGCATTCGCTGTAAGGCAGCAACTCTACCGCTGCGCCACCGTGCCGCCCTAGAGAAAACCTCTGGAGAAAAGGAATAGGTGATTTTTTGGGTCGAGACCCTTCTTCAGGTTTGACCCTACTCAGACGACCTAAGAGATAATGGGGAGCAGGATGTGACTCAGAATATTCTGGAAGCATCCATGTGAGGTCACAAATGTTTGACATATTTTAAGACATTTGTCAGTGATTTGTCAGTTGAGGCTGGGACTATCCCAACGTTTAAGAAACAGTTAGACAGGTACATGGATAGAACAGGTTTGGAGGGTTATGGACCAAGCGCAAGCAAGTGGGACTAGGGTAGGTGGGACATTGTTGGCCGGTGTGGGCGAGTTGGGCCGAAGGGCCTGTTTCCACACTGTATCACTCTATGACTCTATGACTCTATGAAGGGCCTGTTTCCACACTGTATCACTCTATGACTCTATGAAGGGCCTGTTTCCACACTGTATCACTCTATGACTCTATGAAGGGCCTGTTTCCACACTGTATCACTCTATGACTCTATGAAGGGCCTGTTTCCACACTGTATCACTCTGTGACTCTATGAAGGGCCTGTTTCCACACTGTATCACTCTGTGACTCTATGAAGGGCCTGTTTCCACACTGTATCACTCTGTGACTCTATGAAGGGCCTGTTTCCACACTGTATCACTCTATGACTCTATGAAGGGCCTGTTTCCGCACTGTATCACTCTGTGACTCAATATTGCATCGAATCGTAAGATGTTGAAAAGGATATATCCCTTTACGATGTCCCAATTAATATACTGTCAGGGGCTGTGACTGTTTGGAGAACAAGAGTACATGCACACATCAAAGGTAGACACAAAATGCTGGAGTAACTCAGCGGGACAGGCAGCATCTCGGGAGAGAAGGAATGGGTGACGTTTCGGGTCGAGACAACTCCTCAGACTTCCTACACATGCACACATCAAAAGTAAGTTTCCATCTTGATCAGTTTGTATCCCTCTGCTGTCCATTCTTTCTTGATGACAGAAAGGTACAACTTGATTGAGATGAAAAGGAAGTATCCAAAGGATTTGTGGAATGGCTGCATCAGCAGTAGAATTAATAGGGAGATGGCCAGGAGCAAGAGTGGCCATCATGTGTGTCCAGCATCTGATTCCATGAACAAGGAGTCCTGAAGTGTCTCTGTACCAATGTGTCAGGCAACCTCATGCTCAACTGATACACAGCGAATTGTAGCATCGCACCCTTCAAGCAGTGTCGGCTTCCCAACAGGATACAAAATCCACTGGTCAATATGCTCCATGCCGAGGCCTAAACTACGGCAACCAAATGCAGCATTCACCTCATGTAACTGTAAAACCTACAAAGTGCAGAAAGTAAGCTCCCCAAAAGGACTGAGAATAAATCTGTTCCCATTATCAGCATGGGAGTGCAGTGGTAAAGCTACTGCCTTACAACGCCGGAGACCCTGGTTCCATCCCGGCTACAGGTGCTGTCTGTACGGAGTTTGTATGTTCTCCCCGTGACCTGCGTGGATTTTCTCCGAGATCTTCGGTTTCCTCCCACACTCCAAAGACGTACAGGTTTGTAGGTTAATTGGCTTGGTGTAAATGTAATTTGTCCCCAGTGCGTGTAGGATAGTGTTAATGTGCGGGGATCACTGGTCGGCATGGACTCAGTGGGCCGAAGGGCCTGTTTCCACGCTGTATCTCTAAACTGAACTCAAACTGAAGCCATGTTTTCCATGAGATCCCAACTTTTGAATTCAATTATATCAAATAATGATTCTGCTATCTCCAATAACACATCTAAACCCACGTTTTACTGTACTTCTTCCATTCTTTTATGAGCCCTCTTATGAATTCTTTTAACGTTTAATCTCTACTAAATTTCACCCCATTATGACATACCCTTTTGCTTATTCCACTTCTATTCCACTATTTTCTTAAAACCCATTTAATATTAAGTTTTGATCAGTTTTATCAAAGGAAACTAAGGATAGTGAAATCAGAACGTGCATGCTAGAGGATAATTATTATACCTTTTACCTCTAATTTCTGCTTGTTCAGATGTAAAGTCATCAACTTAAAACAGTATCATTTCCTAAAGATGCTGCCTGACCTGTTGAGTATTTCGAAGATAGACACAAAATGCTGGAGTACCTCAGCGGGACAGGCAGCATCTCTGGAGAGAATGAATGGGTGACGTTTCGGGTCGAGACTCTTCTTCAGACTGATCTTCAGGTCTGTAGGAGGATGTCGACCCGAAACGTCACCCGTTCCTTCTCTCCAGAGACGCTGCCTGTCCCACTGAGTTACTCCAGCATTTTGTGTCTATCTTCGGTGTAAACCAACATCTGCAGTTCCTTCTTACACATTTCGTCTGCTGAGTATTTTCCATCATTTTCAGTTCTTATTTCTTCTGATTTGTACCTTTCCTGGTATTACAAATCAGACGTGCACGATTGGCCTGAAATTTAGCCAGCCATTAACTGCTGTTATGTTTTGATTTTGATGTCGATGTCTATTTTCAGGAGCCCCATAGATGTAAAACTGTGTTGAAATATTGCTTTGGTTAACCGATCAAACATTAGAGGCAATTAGTCATCTGCTAGGAACCACATAAGCACTTAAACTGAATGTGGAAGTCAACAGTCTGTAGCCACTTTCCTAATGGACTCAGATTTTTGTTGGGCTTGACCCCAATACTCAAATGCATGCATTTTTAGTTTAGTTTAGATATACAGCGCGGAAACAGGCCCTTTCGGCCCACTAGGTCCGCACCGACCAGCGATCCCTGCACATTAACACCATCCTACACCCACTAGGGACAATTTTTACATTTACCAAGCCAATTAACCTACAAACCTGTACGTCTTTGGAGTGTGGGAGGAAACCAAAGATCTCGGAGAAAACCCACGCAGGTGACGGGGAGAACGTACAAACTCCGTACAGACAGCACCCGTAGTCAGGATGGAACCCGGGTTTCCGGCGCTGCATTCACTGTAAGGCAGCAACTCTACCGCTGCGCCACCGTGACTGCCCTACTGGGTTTTCTGGGTTAATTTCCAACTAGCTCAAGGCATGGCACCGTACCTATTTGAAAATACACATAACGGCACAATTGTTGTTCAACCTACATAAGACGAGTATCCCAATGACTGATTGAACCAAGTCATTTTATAATAATGTACCAGTCATCTGCTGCTATATATTTAAAACATTCATCCTCAAGGCTTTAAGTTTGACATAAATGTTAATACAGAAGCCTTATTGTATGATAAGGCCCAAGGGAAATTGAGGCACAAAGCTAATGGGTTCGAGCCACTGAACAACAAAAGGAACAGCAGCAGATTTGAGAATCTCTTGAGGCAGGCATGTTGCATACCAGTCAGCAGTGATAGACACAAAATGCTGGAGTAACTCAGCGGGTCAGGCAGCATCTCTGGAGAGAAGGAATGGGTGACGTTTCGGGTCGAGACCCTTCCTCAGTCAGATGAGGGATCGGGGATAGATTTGCTGCCACCATACAAACCATGAATCACGCCACAACGGGAAAAGAAAACCTGGAGGGAAAAATAGCTAATGCCCAGCTTGCAGTGCACAGGATTGTACAGTCTAGCTGAAGATACCATAGGACTGTGACATCGCACAGAATGAAAGGCATTGAGTGGATGTGGAAAAGATGTTACCACTGGTGGGAAGGCCCCACAGCAGAAGTGTCCACGACGCGGGGCTGGAAACTGGAAGTGTCCTGAGCTAATTCTGCTACCACCATCATCTACTGTACAAGTGATGGCTCCCACTGACTCTCGCCGGACGATGACAGTGATGTAACATTTGAAACATGGACGATGGACACAAAAGACCGGTGGGAAAGTCTAGGACCAGAGGTCACAGCCTCAGAATTAAAGGGCGCTCTTTTAGAAAGGAGGTTAGGAGGAACTTCTTTAGTCCGAGGGTAGTTCATCTGTGGAACTCATTGCCATAGAAGGCTGTGGAGGCCAAGTCAATGGATATTTTTAAGGCAGAGATAGACAAATTCTTGATTAGAACGGGTGTCAAAGGTTATGGGGAGAAGGCAGGAAAATGGGATTAGGAGGTAGAGATCAGCCATGACTGAATGGCGGTGTAGACTCGATGTGCCGAATGGCCTAATTCTACTCCTTAAACTTGTGAACTTGTGAATCATATTAATTAGTAATCCTAAACTCATCGATGGAATGGAATTATGCTAAATATATACAAGTGCACCAACATGCAGCAGCATTTGAAGAGGTGGTACAAATCAAAACAGAATTACAAAACACAGGTACAGCATCTTATTCCACTGGGAAATTAATTAAGACTGTCAAAGATGTAGAAGACTGCTTCCACAAAGAGAAAGGGTTTTAAACATGAACCGAGTAGGTGAATCCTCCTTTCATTAGTCAATCAGCAGTGGAGCCAGAAGGACAAAAACCCAAAATGAAGTTGCAACCAAGCCCTTTTGTCGACTTTCTGAGATTTGTATTTCGTAATGTAGGATGGGTTTAGTTTAGTTTAGAGATACAGCACGGAAACAGGTCCTTTCGGCCCACCGGGTCCGCGCCGCCCAGCGATCCCCGCACATTAACACTATCCTCCAGCCACTAGGGACAATTTTTACATTTACCAAGCCAATTAACCTACAAACCTGCACGTCTTTGGAGTGTGGGAGGAAACCGAAGATCTTGGAAGAAAACCCACGCAGGTCACGGGGAGAACGTACAAACTCCGTACAAACAGCACCCGTAGTCAGGATCGAACCTGAGTCTCCGGCGCTGCGTTCGCTGTAAGGCAGCAACTCTACCGCTGCGCTACCGTGCCGCCCTGAATCTGGAGTGTGGGTCTGAAGTGTAATCTCTGTTATTATGAGATGGAGCCTGCAGCTGGGAAAGTTCTGGTGCGAAGGTTTCAGCTAGAAAAGGTCAACATCAGTGTTTGACCGGCAAGACGACTTTCATCACTTGGGCGAGTCCAGAACCAGGGGCCACAGTCTTAGAATAAAGGGGAGGCCATTTAAAACTGAGATGAGAAAAAACTTTTTCACCCAGAGAGTTGTGAATTTGTGGAATTCTCTGCCACAGAAGGCAATGGAGGCCAATTCACTGGATGGATTTAAGAGAGATTTGGATAGAGCTCTAGGGGCTAGTGGAATCAAGGGATATGGGGAGAAGGCAGGCACGGGTTACTGATTGTGGATGATCAGCCATGATCACAATGAATGGCGGTGCCGGTTCGAAGGGCCGAATGGCCTCCTCCTGCTCCTATTTTCTATGTTTCTATCATACCGAAGACGCGGGGGAAAAAAAGGAAGATGGGCAGTTAGAATGACATCCAGATTATCTCTCTGAAAGTGTCTCTTGCTGAATTCAGGGTCAGAAGAGGCAGACTGGAAAACAGCGAGGGCAGGAGGCTCCAGCAGATGGTCGGACAGGCCGTGTAGAAAGAGCTTGCTGTGGCAATCAGTACAATCTCTTCATCCCAATAATCGCTGCAACCAGGGTTACGTCCGCGCCCGGGTGGTGTTGGAGAGGGACCACGTGCTGTCCACGGGCACCCTGGGGGGTTTCCAGGACCGCTGGGGGTTGAATGCATCCTGGACAGGGATTGTAACATCGTTGTATAATAGAAACAAAATGCTGGAGTAACTCAGCGGGACAGGCAGCATCTCTGGAGAGAAGGAATGGGTGACGTTTCGGATCAAGACCCTTCTTCAGACTGAGACCTTCTTCAAACCAGCATCTGCAGTTTTTTTCCTAGTTGTATAGTAGTTAATTTAGTATATTTGTTTGTCTTGTGTTATGGTGCTGGGTTCTATAGAAAATAGACAATAGGTGCAGGAGTAGGCCATTCGGCCCTTCGAGCCAGCACCGCCATTCAATGTGATCATGGCTGATCATTCTCAATCAGTACCCCGTTCCTGCCTTCTCCCCATACCCCCTGACTCCGCCATCCTTAAGAGCTCTGTCTAGCTCTCTCTTGAATGCATTTAGAGAATTGGCCTCCACTGCCTTCTGAGGCAGAGAATTCCACAGATTCACAACTCTGTTCTGTTTTGTTTTATTATATTATAAATATTATTAATAATTGAATACATTTTTTGATATAAATTTAAGAAAAAAGAACCACTGCAACGTGCAGTAAGAGGTATATCGACAGTTCAAGATGCCATTGTAAGATCATGGCTATATGTTCTCCACTGCTCCTTACTACATCGTGCTTTATGCTCTTTAAGGAAATTAAGTTTGTACGAGCATCATGCTCTTAAAATTCTCAAACAATTTCTGCACTCGTAACTGCCCCAGGTGGTGTGCCAATCGTTATGATCTGAAGGAAAAAAACACATCTTCACATCATGTTCAAAGCACTCAAGTAGTCATTCACGTGTCCTTACAAGTGTCTGTTCTGTCTCTGATTGAAAACCTGGCTCACAGTCAGTATCACAGCGCTGTAACTAGAGGGAGAAGCAACCTTGAAGATTCTTAGGGCGTCTGGCAGCAGAGGACAGACTAAATTATGGAAAAGACAAATAGCAGAGTGTGTAAGTGGTAAAAGAAAATAACTGCAGATGCTGGTACAAATCGAAGGTATTTATTCACAAAATGCTGGAGTAACTCAACAGGTCAGGCAGCATCTCAGGAGAGAAGGAATGGGTGACGTTTCGGGTCAAGACCCTTCTTCTTCAGAAGGGTCTCGACCCGAAACGTCACCCATTCTTTCTCTCCCAAGATGCTGCCTGACCTGCTGAGTTACTCCAGCATTTTGTGAAAAATACCTCAGAGTGTGTAAGTGGCCTGGTTGTCAGGTAAAAGGTAACAGTTAGGAAATCGGCAATACTATCTTATCAAGTACAGTATGCATCGTCAAATTATTATAATATTCGCTAATCAAGTTGATATATATATATTTTTTTCCAAAATAATAAAAAGGCATGTCACAACAGGCACAGTCCAACAAGCCTTTCTATATTTCACAACAGTGCAGGATGGAAATTAGTAGTGAAGTTAAGTCCATGAGTTCTGCATCGGTGCAGGAGGTAGAGTCTAGAATCTTGTTCGTTGTGCATTCATTCTTCTAGAATGCAAAGAGTGAAAGTCCACACGACTCAACTGAGCTGCCGCGTCAGAGACCTGGGTTCGATCCTGACCTCGGGTGCTGTCTGTGTGGAGTTTGCATGTTCTCCCTGAGACCGTGTGGGATTTCACCAGCTGCACCGGTTTCCTGCCACATCCCAAAGAGGTTTGCAGGTTCATTGGCCTCTGTAAATTGCCCTAGTGCATAGGGAGTGGACGGGAAAGTGGGCTAGCAAACAAAAGGGCTTGGTGGGTTGAAGGGCCAGCTTCCATGCATCGTCTCTGAACAACTGCCTTTGGAAAGACAAGCACTCATCTCAAGAATCAACCTAATGAACAGTTGCTGAGACACCATAAATACAAATTCCTTTTTTGTACAAGTCGTTAGGCCAAAATGTGAAATCATTTTCCAGGTGCAGTCTCACTAAACCCACTACAAGGTTTTTCTACCTTTCTCTTCCATTCATCTTGCAATGAAGGCCAATCCTTCCGCACAAACCAGTTGCTCCGTGACCTGGTTAGTGGATGTGGAGAAGATGTTTCCACTAGTGGGAGTGTCTAGGACCAAAGGGCACAGCCTCAGAATTAAAGGACGTTCCTTCAGGAAGGAGATGAGGAGGAATTTCTTTAGTCAGAGACTGGTGAATCAGTGGAATTCATTGCCACAGAAGGCTGTGGAGGCCAAGTCAATGGATATTTTTAAGGCAGAGATAGATAGATTTTTGATTAGCACAGGTATCAGAGATTATGGGGAGAAGGCAGGAGAATGGGGTTAGGAGGGAGAGATAGATCAGATATGATTGAATGGTGGAGCAGACCTGATGGGCCGAATGGCCTCAGTCCGCTCATGTCACTTATGAACATGGTTGCACTAACAGGAGATATTCACTGAGAGCAAATGGCTGAGAAAAATAGCCAGATAGTGCAACTGCACACTGCTGTCCACAAAACGTTGGCACCCCAACACACAAGAGCATGGACACTCCGGTCGGTGTTGGGCGACTGCTGTTTGCATCTAATGGAAGCTACAATGTCAGCCATAGAAAATGTTTTATGGTTGGGTGCACAACTGGCCATCCTATTCATGCCAGAAATGAGTGGCACCAACTCCGCTCAAAACCATGTGTGAGGCTCATGGTCTCCTTCACGCTCCCCGGCACTGAACATGCTCCAAACGCACTAAGTACCACTACCCAAAGACTTAAAATACGCAGATCCCACTTGCAAATTATATGCAGCGGTCAATATCTGAGTTGACTGTTGCAAGTTTTACGGTGGGGTTCATCATCACCATCTTAGAAACATAGAAACTCGCACGTGTTATCTACAAAACATTTTCATTATTTAATTTGATTGCCAAGCTGCACTGATTTTTCTCTACAATTTCAGAGAGCAAACAATATCTTACAAATCATCCATGAATCTGAAGTGTACATCTTTTCTGTGAAATAGAAACATAGAAACATAGAAAAGGAGGAGGCCATTCGGCCCTTCGAGCCAGCACCGCCATTCATTGTGATCATGGCTGATCTTCCACAATCAGTAAACCATGCCTGCCTTCTCCCCATACCCCTTGATTCCACTAGCCTCTAGAGCTCTATCTAACTCTCTTTTAAATTCATCGAGTGAATCGGCCTCCACTGCCCTCTGTGGCAGAGAATTCCACAAATTCTCAACTCTCTGGGTGAAATAGTTTATTCTCATCTCAGTTTTAATCTTCCTGCAGTTCCTGCATTGCCTGGAAAAGTGTCAGTCCTGGGGCATCCAAAATGGGCAAGGTTAAGATTGCAAATACTGAAATCTGGAACATAAATAAACTGCTGGAAGAGCTCAACGGGTCAAACAGCCTCTGCGCAGGTCAATAGACAATAGACAATAGGTGCAGGAGGAGGCCATTCGGCCCTTCGAGCCAGCACCGCCATTCAATGTGATCATGGCTGATCATTCTCAATCAGTACCTCGTTCCTGCCTTCTCCCCATACCCCCTGACTCCGCTATCCTTAAGAGCTCTATCTAGCTCTCTCTTGAATGCATTCAGAGAATTGGCCTCCACTGCCTTCTGAGGCAGAGAATTCCACAGATTCACAACTCTCTGACTGAAAAGGTTTTTCCTCATCTCAGTAAACCTACGCTGCATGACCTCAATAGCAAGAATATCCTTCCTCAAATTTGGAGACCAAAACTGCACACAGTACTCCAGGTGTGGTCTCACTATGGCCCTGTACAACTGTAGAAGGACCTCTTTGCTCCTATACTCAACTCCTCTTGTTATGAAGGCCAACATTCCATTGGCTTTCTTCACTGCCTGCTGTACCTGCATGCTTCCTTTCAGTTACTGATGCACTAGGACACCCAGATCTCGTTGTATGTCCCCTTTTCCTAACTTGACACCATTCAGGTCAGGGGATGATCGGTGTTTTGGCCAAGATCCTGCATCAGGACTGAGGTTGAGATTATGTTCTTGGGAAGCGAGAAATTAAAATGCCTGCTTACAACATCAGCAGCTAATTTAAGAGGAGAATGCGTAGATGGAAAGTGGGAGGGAGGACCACACACGAGGACATCGCTGTTTATGATTTCAGCACGAGCAGCTGTCATGACCTCAGCAAAGGCCGTCCCATTAAGGGGCAGCATCATCTCCTGCATGCAGGTATACTTGGCCTTTCCCGCTGGCTCCAGCAACCACTGGCTGTGCTCCACCTTGCCCTGCCCAGCAACAGGCAACGCGTCAGATGTTGGCTTGCGGTTTGCAATATTACTAAGTGTCTGGGTGTGGTCCTGTGCATGAATGTCAGATGTGTTTTACTTATAGACAATAGACAACAGGTGCAGGAGGAGGCCATTCAGCCCTTCACGCCAGCACCACCATTCAATGTGATCATGGCTGATCATTCTCAATCAGTACCCCGTTCCTGCCTTCTCCCCATACCCCCTGACTCCGCTATCCTTAAGAGCTCTATCTAGCTCTCTCTTATTGTGACAGATGGTTGGTAACTGGGTAATGGTGGTGTGAGGGTTGGTGAGGGGTTCAAATGCCTTGGTGCCTCTACTTTTCTACGGCGTGGTTCATATTTACATCGTAGAGCCATTGCCTCGCAGATGCTGGGTTCAATACCAACCTTCAGTGCTGTCTGTGTGTGTGCACTCTGAACATTCGTTTAGTTTAGAGATACAGCGCAGAAACAGGCCCTTCGGCCCACCGAGTCCGCACCGACCAGCGATCCCCGCACATTAACACTATCCTACACACACGAAGGACAATTTACACTTACACCAAGCCAATTAACCTATAAACCTGTACGTCTTTGGAGTGTGGGAGGAAACCGAAAATCTCGGAGAAAACCCACGTAGTTCACGGGGAGAACGTAAATACTGAAATCTGGAACATAAACTCCATACAGACTGCACCCGTAGTGAAGATCGAACCTGGATCTCCGACGCTCCAAGCGCTGTAAGGCGGCAACTCTACCGCTGCGCCACCGTGCCGCCCCCGCCGTTCGTCCTGTGATTGTACGAGTTCCGCCAACCCAAGCTCTCCAGCTTCCTCCCCCAAGCTGCACCAGTTGATAGGTTAATTGGCCACCGTGAATGACCCATGCTTAGTAGTAGTAGAATCTGTTGATAGGTTAATTGGCCACCGTGAATGACCCATGCTTAGTCGGAGTAGAATCAGTTGATACGTTAATTGGCCACCGTGAATGACCCATGCTTAGTAGTAGTAGAATCTGGGGCGGGGAGTTGGTGAGAAATAGGGATAATCAAAGACCTGATGGGCTGGAATGTAGTCACTCGACTTCAGATTAGTTCAGTTTATTGTCACGTGTACCATGGTACAGTGAACAACTTTCATTGCGCACTAACCCGTCAGCACTAACCAGGAAAGACAATACAATTACAATGGAGCCATTTACAGTGTACAGATACATGATGAAGGGATTAATGTGAATAACATTTAGTGCAAGATGAAGTCAGTAAAGTTTGATCAAGGATAGTCCAAGGATCACCTATGAGGTAGGTAGTAGTTCAGCACTGCTCTCTGGTTGTGGTAGGATGATTCAGTTGCCAATGGGAAGAAACTGAAACTGGAGGTGTGCGTTTTCACACTTCTGTACCTTTTGCCTGATGGGAGAGGGGAGAAGAGGGAGTGGCCAGGGTGCGACTGGTCCTTGATTATGCTGCTGGCCTTGCTGAGGCAGCGTGAGGTGTAAATGGAGTCAATGGAAGGGAAGTTGGTTTGTGTGATGGTCTGGGCTGTTTCCACAATTCTCTGCAATTTCTTGCGGTCTTGGATGGAGCTGTTCCCAAACCAAGCTGTGATGCATCCTGATAAAATCTTTCCACATCATAAGGAAATATGGAACGATGAAGCGCTGGCATCTCTAAGAATCACTGGTTGTCTAAAACTCATTCATTGTTTATTTCAAATAAACAAATGACCTGACAACAGCCCTTCAGAGAAAGAAAGTTCTTCACTTCAGCCACATGGTAGTGGTTTGGAACTTCACTCCCAACACAGTCTGGATCCAAGGTCAATATATTATTCCTAATGTTTCTGCACCTGCCCTTTGTAACGTAAGTGCTACTGACATTTCTGCTGTGTTAACTGATTCTTTGCACTACATCGAGTGTTGAAAATACAATTTGGACGAAGGGATTGAAGGCTTTGTGGCCAAGTTTGCAGATGATATGAAAATTGGTGGAGGGGCAGGTAGTGTAGAGAAAGCAGGGACTCTGCAGAAGGACTTGGACAGGTTGGGAGAGTGGGCAGAGAAGTGGCAGATGGAATATAGTCTAGCAAAGTGTGGAGTCATGCATTTTGGTAGTAGGAATAAAAGTCCAGACTATTTTCTAAATGGGGAGAGAATCAGAAATCGGAGGTGCAGGGGGACTTGGGAGTGTTAGTGCAGTATTCCCAAACAGATAATCTACAAGTTGAATGGGTAGTAAAGAAAGCAAACACAATGCTAGCATTTATTTCAAGAGGGCCTAAATGCAAAAACAGGGATGTAATGCTGAGGCTGCTGGTAAGGTCACATTTGGAATAATGTGAGCAATTTTGGGCCCCATATCTGAGGAAGGATGTGCTGGCTCTGGAGAGGGTCCAGAGGAGGTTTACAAGAATGATCTCAGGAATGAGTAGGTTAACCTATGATGAGCGTTTATCAGCACTGGGCCTGTACTCGCTGGAGTTTAGAAGGATGAGGGGGGACCTCATTGAAAAATACAGAGTAGTGAAAGGCTTGGATAGAGTGGATGTGGAGAGGATGTTTCCACTAGTGGGAGAGTTTAGGACTAGAGGTCATAGCCTCAGAATTAAAAGACATTCCTTTAGGAAGGAGATGAGGAGGAATTTCTTTAGTCAGAGGGTGATGAATCTGTGGAATTCTTCGCCACAGAAGGCTGTGGAGGCCAAGTCAGTGGATATTTTTAAGGCAGAGATAGATTCTTGATAAGTACGGGTGTCAGGGGTTATGGGGAGAAGGCAGGAGAATGGGGTTAGGAGGGAGAGATAGATCAGCCATGATTGAATGGCGGAGTAGACTAGATGGGCCGAATGGCCTAATTCTGCTCCTATCACATGATAATGAAAGAATGATAAAAGATTCAGTCCAATCTTTATTACAATTATTTGCAAACTAAACAGAACATGCATTGAGCATGATAACTAAAGACACAAAGAAGAGTTTTTTCATCCAAGAGCAAATTACAATATTCAATAATATTTCAAAATACCTGCCCTCTTCATGCAGTTAAGGGCCAGTTCGGACCTTCGAGCGGTGCTGGCTCGAAGGGCCGAATGGCCTCCTCCTGCACCTATTGTCTATTAATTTGAGTCAACCACCCCTCTCTTCCCCTACCCACAGCCCCAGCCACTCAAATGTAAGCTCATAACGAACAAAGAAGCCAATCTAACTTGTTCTTATTAATTGAATCACAGGTAGCATGCCATATTTGTGAAGCTGACTCATTTTTGTGCCCAGCCTGGAAGAACTGTTCTATTGATTAGTTATGGTTGGCTGCAAGTGGCCAATTTGGCTGGAAAGGTCATGTCTGACAAACCCAACCAAATTGTTTCTTTGAAAAGGAGAACAAACGGTAATCAAAGCAACATCTGTCAAAGTACATGAATTTCCAGTGAGAATGTGGAAAAACTCCCTCTTTCACTCAACTGAAACAATATTGGCTGAGAGACGGAAGAAAATCTAAAGCAACAGAGATATTAGACAGAAGATCGATACAAAATGCTGGAGTAACTCAGCGGGACAGGTAGCATCTCTGGAGAGAAGGAATGGGTGATGTTTTGAGCCGAGACCCTTCTTCAGACTGATGGCAGGGGAGTGGGAGGTATATTGATAAGGAAGTGTATAGTTAAGGAATATTAAGGTATGAAAACAGAACAAAGGGTAAAGGAAATTTATTCACAAAATGCTGGAGTAACTCAGCAGGTCAGGCAGCATCTCGGGAGAGAAGGAATGGGTGACGTTTCGGGTCGAGACCCTTCTTCAGACTGATTCCTTCTCTCCCGAGATGCTGCCTGACCTGCTGAGTTACTCCAGCATTTTGTGAATAAATCGATTTGTACCAGCATCTGCAGTTATTTTCTTATATAAAGGGTAAAGGAGATCAAGGAAAATGTAGAATAGATCATTGTTAGTTGGGAAAAGGTAACAACAAAGCAAACAGTGATAAAATGTAGTCGGAGACAGTCAGACTGGTCAGAAAACTGCGAAGAGGGAGGGATGGAGAGAGAGAGGGAAAGCAAGGGTTACTTGAAGTTAGAGAAGTCAATGTTCATGCCGCTGGGGTGTAAGCTGCCCAAGCAAAATATGAGGTGCTGTTCCTCCAATTTGTGCTGGGCCTTACTCTGACAATGGAGGAGGCCCAGGGCAGAAAGGTCAGACTGGGAGTGGGAGGGGGAGTTAAAGTGTTTAGCAACCGGGAGATCAGGTAGGTTAAGACAGACTGAGCGGAGGTGTTCAGCGAAACGATCGCCGAGCCTGCGCTTGGTCTCACCGATATACAGGAGTCCACACCTGGAACAGCGAATACAGTAGATGAGGTTGGAGGAGGTGCAAGTGAACTTCTGCCTCACCTGGAAAGACTGTCGGGGTCGTTGGACGGAGTCGAGGGGGGAGGTAAAGGGACAGGTGTTGCATCTCCTGCGGTTGCAGGGGAAAGTACCTGGGGAGGGGGTGGTTTGGGTGGGAAGGGACGAGTGGACCAGGGAGTTACGGAGGAACGGTCTCTGCGGAAAGTGTAGAGGGGTGGAGATGGGAAGATATGGCCAGTAGTGGGATCCCGTTGGAGGTGACGGAAATGTCGGAGGATTATGTGCTGTATGTGGTGGAAGGTGAGGACAATGGGAACTCTGTCCCTGTTATTAATTGGGGGCGGGGAGCAAGAGCAGAAGAGGGGAACCCTTGTTCCCTACAGAATGAGGATATCTCCGATGACCTGTTATGGAACACCTCATCCTGGGCGCAGATGCGGCGTAGACGGAGGAATTGGGAGTAGGGGATAGAGTCTTTACAGGGAGCAGGGTGGGAAGAAGTGTAGTCCAGATAGCTGTGGGAGTCAGTGGGTTCATAATAGATGTCAGTTGATAGTTTGTCTCCTGTGATGGAGACCGTGAGATCAAGAAATGGTAGGGAGGTGTCGGAGATGGTCTAAGTGAATCTGAGTGCAGGATGGAAATTAGTAGTAAAGTTAATGAATCCCGTGAGTTCTGCACGGGTGCAGGAGATAGCACCAATGCAGTCATCAATGTAACGGAGATAGAGTTTGGGAATAGGGCCAGTGTACGCCTGGAACAGGGATTGTTCAACGTACCCTACAAAGAGGCAGGTATGGCTGGGACCCATGCAGGTGCCCATAGCTACGCCTTGGACTTGGAGAAAGTGGGAAAGGAGAAGTTGTTGAGGGTGAGGACGAGCTCCGCTAGGTGGAGTAGAGTGTTAGTAGAGGGAAATTGGATGGTTCTGTAGTAGAGGAAGAAATAGAGGGCTTTAAGGCCTTCCGGGTGGAGGATGGAGGTGTTGAGTGACTGAACATCCATAGTAAAGATGAGGGAGTGGGGGCTCGGAAAGTGGAAGTCATTGAAGAGACGAAGGGCATGTAATGCATCTTGGACATAGGTCTGGAGAGATTGGACCGGGGGGATAGGATGGAGTCGAGATAGGTGGAAATCATTTTCGTGGGACAGCAGCAAGCAAAAACAATGGGTCTGCCAGGGCAGTTGTGTTTGTGGATTTTGGGGAAAAGGTGAAACCGGGCTGTGCGGGGCTGGGGAACGATAAGGTTGGAGGTTGTGGAGGACAGAGAGCCAGAAGTATATGAATGGGAGCCGAAGAAATATTAGACAGATGACCAAGAGCGCAAGATACAACTTGTTGTGTCCTATTTTACGATACAACTTAGTCGATGGGGAAGAAAATCACATCTTCAAGTTTGCAGTTAATACAAAGATTGGTAATATAAGCAATGTAGGTAGAAGCATAAAATCACATATATGTAATGGATGAATCAGTAGGAAAATAACTGCAGATGCTGGTATAAATCGAAGGGAGACAAAAAATGCTGGAGTAACTCAGAGGGACAGGCAGCATCTCTGGAGAGAAGGAATGGGTGACGTTTTGGGTTGAGACCCTTCTTCAGAGTCTGAAGAAGGGTCTCGACCAGAAACGTCACCCATTCCTTCTCTCCAGAGATGCTGCCTGGCCTGCTGAGTTACTCCAGCATTTTTTGTCTACCTTTAATGGATGAATCAAATTGGCAACACCATAGTAAACAGATTTGGAGAATCCCTCACCCTCAACAACTTCTCCTTTGACTCCTCACACTTTCTCCAATGAGGGCGTGCAGCGTAGGTTTACTAGGTTAATTCCCGGAATGGCGGGACTGTCATATGTTGAAAGACTGTAGCGACTAGGCTTGTATACACTGGAATTTAGAAGGATGAGAGGGGATCTTATCGAAACGTATAAGATTATTAAGGAGTTGGACACGTTAGAGGCAGGAAACATGTTCCCAATGTTGGGGGAGTCCAGATCCAGGGGCTACAGTTTGAGAATAAGGGGTAGGGCATTTAGAACAGAGATGAGGAAAAACTTTTTCAGTCAGAGGGTTGTAAATCTGTGGAATTCTCTGCCTCAGAAGGCAGTGGAGGCCAATTCTCTGAATACATTCAAGAGAGAGCTAGATAGTGCTCTTAAGGATAGCGGAGTCAGGGGTATGGGGAGAAAGCGGGAAAGGGGTGCTGATTGAGAATGATCAGCCATGATCACATTGAATGGCGGTGCTGGCTCGAAGGGCCGAATGGCCTACTCCTGCACCTATTGTCTATTGTCTATTGATTTCCATGTAGACAAATGCAAGGTCATCCACCGGGGATGCAAAAAGAACAGATTTTTAAAAAAAATGGCAATAAGCTAAAAACAAAGGAGTGCCAGAAGAACCAAAGTACACAGGTGTGAAAGATGATCAGCTTCACACAGAGGGTGGTGGGTGTATGAAACAAGCTGCCAGAGGAGGTAGCTGAGGCACAGACTATCCCAACGTTTAAGAAACAGATGGACAGGTACATGGATAGGACAGGTTTGGAGGAATATGGACCAAACGCAGGCAGGTGGGACTAGTGTAGCTGGGACATTGTTGGCCAGTGTGGGCAAGTTGGGCCGAAGGGCCTGTTTCCTCGCTGTATCACTCTATGACTCTGTGGTCAATGGGAATCCACCGCTCTGCATCTGGAAGAACTTAAGGCGTAGAAATTGAGCCAAAAGCCAAATGAATAAAACAACACTTAGATGCCAGTGTTCAATGCGAGACACCCTAATTAGCAATGATGTGTTGCCTCATTGGGATTACATTACTGATTGGGTTAAAATATTTTGAGAAATCGAACAAATTACAGCAGTACTCCCGGTAGTTTGGAGCATTAAAAATCAAGTCAACCTTTTAAAGATAACACAGGGACCAAAGGCGGTAACAAAAACACTTACATTATTTGGAGAGTCCAAGGGTATCATACGGTCAGAAGGATTTGGGGTAGAATTAAGCCATTCGGCCCATCAAGTCTACTCCGCCATTGAATCATGGTTGATCTATCTCTCCCTCCTAACCCCATTCTCCTGCCTTCTCCCCATAACCTCTGACACCCGCACTAATCAGGAATCTACAGTATCTATCTCTGCCTTCAAAATATCCATTGACTTGGCCTCCACAGCCTTCTGTGGTAAAGAATTCCACCCTCTGACTAAATAAATTTCCCCTCATCTCCTTCCTAAAAGAACGTCCTTTAATTCTGAGGCTTTGACCCCTAGTCCTAGACTCTCCCACTAGTGGAAACATCCTTTCCACATCCACTCTATCCAACCCTTTCACTATTCCGTATGTTTCAATGAGGTCCCCCTTCATTCTTCTAAACTCCAACAAGTACAGGCCCAGTGCTGACAAACACTCATCACAGGTTAGCCTTCTCATTCCTGGGATCATTCTTGTAAACCTCTTCTGGACCCTCTCCAACGCCAGCACATCCTTCCTCAGATATGGGGCCCAAAGTTGCTCACAATATTCCAAATGCGGCCTGACCAGCGCCTTATACAGCCTCAGCATTACATCCCTGTTTTTGTATACAAGCCCTCTTGGAAATAAATGCTGGCATTGAGTTTGCTTTCTTTACTACCCATTCGACTTGTAGATTAACTTTTTGGGAATCCTGCACCAGCACTCCCAAGTCCCTCTGCACCTCCGATTTCTGGATTCTCTCTCCATTTAGAAAATAGTCTACGCCTTTATTCCTACGCTCAAAATGATAGGGCAGTCACGGTGGTGCAGCGGTAGAGTTGCTGCCTTACAGCGAATGCAGCGCCGGAGACCCGGGTTCCATCCCGACTACGGGTGCTGTCTATATGGAGTTTGTACGTTCTCCCCATGACCTGCGTGGGTTTTCTCCAAGATCTTCAGTTTCCTCTCACACTCCAAAGACGTAAGGTTTGTAGGTTAATTGGCTTGGTAAGTGTAAAATTTGTCCCTAGTGGGTGTAGGATAGTGTTAATGTGCGGGGATCGCTGGTCGGCGTGGACCTGGTGGGCCGAAAGGACTGTTTCCGCGCTGTATCTCTAAACTAAAATTGAACAGAAGCAGAATTTCATATTGGTTTGACATTAGCAGCTAAAGGCGGAAATGGGAGGACTGTGCATGGGAGATTTTGAAACAAACTTAAGTCAAGTATAGAGGAGCCAAAGTAAAATAATACACAGTGGCAAAACACAGCTGAAAAATGGTAAACACACAGGGAGAAGTCAAGGTGGTTCAGGACGGAGAATGGGCTACAGTGAAAATACTAACAGGTAACTTTGAGAAGGCATGTTAGAGTGTGGTAATGAGACCAATTTGTGATAGAAAAACTGCAAGCTGTAGAGGAGTTTAAAAAATGTTTAGTTAGAGATATATACGAAGGGAAACATGCCCTTCGACCCACCAAGTCCACACTGACCAACGACCACCCGCACACTAGTTCTAACCTATATATTATATATATTTTAATGTATAGTGTATATATTATCTATCTATCTGTCTATATCTATGTCTATATCTATATCTATGTCTATATGTGTGTGTGCATATAAATAATTATATTATATATATATATAATTTTACATATATATACACATTATATAAATACACACAAATATAGACATAATTTATATAAATATATTTATATATATATATATACACACATACATACATACATATATATATTTATTTATATATATATATATATATTTTTTTTTTAATATATATATATATAGTGTAAGAAAATAACTGCAGAAGCTGGTACAAATCGAAGGTATTTATTCACAAATGCTGGAGTATATATATATATATATCTTTCCTTTTGTCCTCATTTCACACCTAGCCTTTGTCACTAATTCTACCCATCTGCCAATAGGACATGAATATATGTGCTATCCACCACCCCCACTCCCCAAATCATATTTAACAGATTAAATATCAATTATATTCCATCTGCCATTTGTCTGCCCACTCTACTAACTGATTAATATCATTGTCACTTGAGACTACACTCTTTACTATCAGCATCACAACCAATGTTGGTGTATCATCTGCAAACTTAGAATCATTATATTCACAATCAAGTGTTGGATCAAAGTGATTATTTAAAAACAGCAATGAATCTTTGAAGCTTTCTTCTAGCCCAAAAGAACACAAAGCTCGGGTGACAAATTAGTTCTAGTTTAAAAAAGATGACCACAAACCGTTTTGCACAACACGACGTTACTGAACACACAATGTTTTGCAAGCGTTTCATCTATTCAAATGATACCACCCGTTGGTCGCCCCCACACTTCCTTCACATTTACCATCTTCAACAGCTCGGCATTTTTACCAAGTCAATTTTATTTAGCAATTTTATTGCACAATATCACACTATTTGAATATGTCTGTGCACGCATAACATGCACCTTCTTGGTCGAGCACAGTTTTAACAATCAGCAGAGGTTGAAGAAAGCCAGTTTCAAACAAGGGAAATACAGTTCAGCATCCTTGATTAATAGAACCAAGGAACGCACCACACAGTAACAGGTTATCCAAGCTTCATTTCTTCGCCCTTTGTGAGGATGATGCATTCAAGTTACTACCCTGCTTCTTGAAGTGATCAAACTTGATGAAATAGCCAACTAGCTTGAAAATGTTCAGGGTGATGGGAGGAAGGCATCATAAAGGAATGTACTGTGAAAGGTTTCTATACAAAAGCAACTTTCTGTAAACTCTGTGAACTAACTCTGAACAGCTTTATGCATCTTTCATTTAAATATTGCAGAAAGAAGCAGCCAAGACCCAGATCAGACAAGAATTTAGTAGGAAAGAAAACTGCAGATGCTGGTTTAAATCCAATGTTTTGTGTCTATCTTCAATGTAAACAGTGTAAGCATCTGCAGTTCCTTCCTACATACATAGTTTATTTGATCATGTATAGCGGTGGGGCCGAGAACAAAGAGAGACAATCGGGGACTATGTTTTCTATTCTTCTCTATTAGTGGAATCAAGGGATATAGGGAGAAGGCAGGCACAGGTTACTGATTGTGGATGATCAGCCATGATTACAATGAATGGTGGTGCTGGCTCGAAGGGCCTCGATGGCCTCCTCCTGCACATATTTTCTATGTTTCTATGTTTCCATGTTTCCATGTTTCTATGTTTCTATAGTGAATACTTCTGTAACTTTGTCGGCATCCTATATGTGGTGACGCGTTGCATACGTTGAGTATGGTATGCAAAACAAAGAATCTCACTATGACAAGTATCAATCAATTAATGAGTGCTTTTACCCATGTTGGATCAAGTCTGCAATAGACAATAGGTGCCGGAGGAGGCCATTCGGCCCTTCGAGCCAGCACCGCCATTCAATATGATCATGGCTGATCATTCTCAATCAGTATCCCGTTCCTGCCTTCTCCCCATACCCCTTGACTCCGCTATGCTTAAGAGCTCTATCTAGCTCTCTCTTGAATGCATTCAGAGAATTGGCCTCCACTGCCTTCTGAGGCGGTGAATTCCACAGATTCACAACCCTCTGACTGAAAAAAGTTTTTCCTCATCTCAGTTCTAAATGGCCTACCCCTTATTCTTAAACTGTGGCCCCTGGTTCTGGACTCCCCCAACATTGGGAACATGTTTCCTGCCTCTAACGTGTCCAACCCCTTAATAATCTTATATGTTTTGATAAGATCCCCTCTCATCCTTCTAATCCTTCAGGAAAACAAAATGAATTATCTATCCAGTGCTTCTGGTTCAAGATGCCTGACCACACCTTGGCATGTATATACTCAAGTAAAGAGAATGTTTATGCTTCTTTCTCCCCATTCTACTTCTTTTATTTTGTTCAAGAGAGAATGATTATCACATTTTACTATTTTCTTCCCCTCAGATGCAAGCAAATTGAACACATTTGCTGCATAACCATCATTGATTCATGTAACTTCTGTTCAATGGCCCAGGTGCTACTTTGAAACCATTAAAGAAACAATAGTTTTAATAGAAACTATTAAAGGAATATTTTTAAATATCTGTCTTGGCTGGGATCTGTTCAATTCAGATAAATAATTCTACTAAACATTGCAGCCCATCATTTTATATAAGGGTGATTGAAATTCAGTTATGGATTATGGCGAGTCTGGAGGCTTGTACTTTGTTAAAGAAGTTTATTGCGGCAGCAATATTCAATTACAAAGGATAACAAACGAGATTACAGACAACCATTAACTCAAACTGTTCACATCGAAGTTCTCTTCCCACTGACTGGTTTTTGGGCCCAAAACCACCACCTGACGTCACTGGCCAATCAGCGGGTTCGACTCTCAGGACCAATCCCTATGGTCGCTACATGACCCCCCCAGAACCCGAGGTACAGAACCTAGCAGGGAGTCGGATTTCGCGACCAGAACGAGTAAGGAGAGGGGCTGCCGGAACCACAGGAGCAGGGGGTCCCGGGTCAGGTGGAACTGCAGGAGGGCGGCCCCGCCGAGGCGGTTGGCCGACCAGGACAGGGCTGTCCGGATCCAAGTGCGCAGGTTTGAGCCTGGACACAGAGACGAGCTCACTCCTGCCGCCCACATCCAAGGTGAAGGTGACCGTCCCTTTACGCAACACGCGGAACGGTCCTTCATAGACCCTCTGCAACGGGGAACGATGGGCATCCCTACGCAGAAACTCAAATTCACAGTCCTTCAAGGCAGGCGGTTCGTGCACCATGGAACACCCGTGACGTGAAGTAAGAACCGGAGCCAGGGAACCCACTCGCACCCGGAGGGATGCTAAAACCGACGGAACCGAGGGCTGCTGACCAGAGGGCTCCGGAAGGAAATCCCCGGGCACTCTGAGTGGCGAGCCATATACCAGTTCCGCGGACGAAGTTCCGAGATCCTGCTTAGGAGCAGTACGGATGTCCAAAAGGACCCAGGGAAGTTGGTCTACCCAGTCCGGGCCGTCCAGCCTTGCACTGAGGGCCGCCTTAAGTTGCCTGTGAAACCTCTCCACGAGCCCATTAGCCTGTGGGTGGTACGCTGTGGTCTGCTGCAACTGGGAACCGTACAGCTCCGCAAGCGTAGCCCAAAGGGCAGAGGTGAACTGGGACCCCCGGTCGGTGGTAATGACGGACGGAACACCGAAACGGGCCACCCAATGGAGGGCCAGGGCCCGGGCACAAGAGGCGGCAGAGGTGTCGGACAACGGGAAGGCCTCCGGCCAATGGGTAAATCGGTCAACCACCGTGAGTAGGTGAGTGTAGCCCCTGGAGGAAGGTAAAGGCCCAACTAAATCAACGTGAATATTAAAAAAACGGACCGCAGGAACCGCAAACTCCTGCACCGGAGGTTGGACATGGCGGTGAACTTTAGCGGACTGGCAGGGAACACAGGAACGGGCCCAAGCGGCTACTTGTTTACGCAGGCCATGCCACACAAACCTAGAGGCCACTAAGGCAGAGGTGGAGCGGATGGACGGGTGCGGCAGCCCATGAATGGCATCAAACACCCAGCGCTGAAGAGCGGCCGGCACCACCGGCCTAGGGTGGGGAAGGGAAACATCACACCAGACTTTTGTACCCACAGGCCCACAAGCCACTTGGGCCAAGTTCAACCCCGAAGTGGTGGACTGGTATGCTGAGGCAGTGTCTGCCAGGCGCTGTGCCTCCGCAAGCACCTGGAAATCCACCTCGCATTCCACCGCTGAAATTGTGGAAATGGCTGGCCGGGACAGGGCATGAGCAACGGCATTAAGCTTACCAGCGATGTGGCGAACATCGGTAGTAAACTCTGATATGGCAGTCAGGTGCCGCTGCTGGCGGGCCGACCATGGGTCGGGCACTTTTGAAAAAGCAAAAGTCAATGGTTTGTGGTCCGTAAAGGCCACAAACGGGCGGCCTTCTAGGAAATACCTAAAGTGGCGGACAGCTAAATAGAGAGCCAGAAGCTCTCGGTCAAAGGCGCTATACTTCAGCTCAGCCGGATTAAGCTGTCGGCTGAAAAACGCCAAGGGCTGCCAACTGCCATCTACCTGCTGTTCCAAAACCCCTCCCATCGCCACGTCCGACGCATCGACCGTCAGGGCCGTGGGGGCGGAGGCGCTTGGGTGGACGAGCATGGTGGCGTCTGCCAGAGCCACTTTAGCTGCCCCAAAGGCCGTCTCAGCGGCCGCGGACCACTCCAACTCAACAGGTTTGCCTGCGAGACACTGGAAGAGCGGACGCATGACCCGTGCCGCTGCCGGTACGAACCTATGGTAGAAATTCACCATGCCCACGAACTCCTGCAACCCCTTTACTGTGGTGGGTCGCGGGAAGGCACGGATAGCCTCCACTTTTTCGGGCAAAGGAGTGGAGCCGGCAGAGGTGATCCGGGGTCCTAATAAATCAATAGAGTGGAGGCCAAATTGACACTTGGAGGGGTGGATGATGAGCCCGTGGTCTTGGAGCCGCTGGAATACAGTCCGCAAATGGACCAGGTGTTCCTGCTCCGAGCGGCTGGCGACCAGGATATCATCCAAATAAATGAAAACGAAAGACAAATTCCGACCAACATGGCCCATAAGCCGCTGGAAAGCCTGTGCCACGTTCTTCAAACCGAAAGGCATACGCAACCATTCGAACAACCCGAACGGAGTGATCGTGGCAGTCTTTGGTATGTCTTCCGGACGCACAGGAATCTGGTGGTAGCCCCGCACCAAATCAATTTTGGAGAATACCATGGCACCTTCCAGCCCAGACGAGAAGTCCTGGATGTGTGGTATGGGGTAGCGGTCTGCCGTGGTGACGGCGTTAAGGCGTCGGTAATCTCAACATGGTCTCCACCCCCCAGATGCTTTGGAGACCATATGCAACGGAGAGGCCCAAGGGCTGTCGGACCGACGGACAATGCCCATTTGTTCCATCTTCTGAAATTCTTCACGTGCTACCCTCAGTTTGTCCGGCGGCAACCTCCGGGCCCGAGCGAAAACGGGGGGCCCCTCGGTGGAAATGTAATGGACAACGCCGTGCCGGGCAGAAGGGGCATCAAAACGCTGAACGAGCAGCTCCAGAAACTCAGCCAGGACCGCAGCATACGGGTCGGAGGCCGCGACAACGGCCTGGACAGTCGGGCTGGGCGGGGTGGCGGCCGGTGGAGTGGCGGGCTCATTGCTGCTGGCGGAGGGTCGAAGGCCGTTACCGCAGACATCGGGGACTAGTGAAAAGGCCCAGAGGAAATCTGCGCCCAGGATCACCTGACCGACTTCCGTGATGATGAATGGCCATTCGTACGTGCGGGTGCCGAAAGCCAGAGACATTGCCCGTGTACCATACGTGCGGATGGGGCTACCGTTAACCGCGATGAGGGTAGGCCCTGTCTTACCCGATCGGGCTTCGAGGTCGGTCGGCGGCATGATGCTGACTATGGCTCCCGTGTCGACCAAGAATTCTGTGTCCGTGAATCGATCCACGACGTAGAGGCGTCGGTTCTGGCCAATCGCAACCGCCCCTATGTACGATCGGCCGAGGCATTTCCCGAGAAGGTGCAAGGTGAGCGGCAGTTGTGGGCTTCTCCACCCCATCACAGATGATAATAGCACCAGCCGCGCTTGTGCGGATCTTTTTGGCGGGGTTTTGAAGAAATGGCGGGAGTCGCGGCGCCATCTTGGTGCCGCTACGGGCTGCCTAATGGTGCCGAGACCCTGTTGATCGAACTGTGTTTTTTCAATTTGGACGCCATGAGCGCATCGGCTTTCTCCGCATATGCCACGGGGTCCTTAAAAGAACAATCCGTGAGCATAAGCCTAACATCTTCTGGAAGTTGCTCTCGGAATGCCTGCTCGAACATGAGGCAATCCGTGTGTTCATCTGCCAGCGCCAACATTTCGGTCATGAGGGCGGACGGCAGCCGATCTCAGAGATCCGGTAGGTGCATAAGCCTCTCAGCTCGATCATGCCTACTGAATCCGAAGGTTCAAAGCAAGAGTACCTTCAGTGCCTCGTACTTGCCGTCTGCAGGAGGGGAGGTGATGAACTGCATCACCCGCGCGGACGTCTCAGGCGGTAGAGCGCTGACCAGGTAATAATACTTTGTCTCATCCACCGAGATGTTTCTCAGGTGGAACTGAGCTTCAGCATGGGCAAACCAAAGTTGTGGTTGATGCACCCAAAACGGAGGAAGATGAATGCTGACCGCGTTTAGCTGCGGTACGCCGGGCGTTAGAACCAAAGAAGGGGCGTATTGTCCCTCCATGGTAGATGATCGGCTAGATCACGTCGGGGTCACCAATATGGCGAGTCTGGAGGCTTGTACTTTGTTAAAGAAGTTTATTGCGGCAGCAATATTCAATTACAAAGGATAACAAACGAGATTACAAACAACCATTAACTCAAACTGTTCACCTCGAAGTTCTCTTCCCACTGCCTGTTTTTTGGGCCCCAAAACCACCACGTGACCTTGCTGGCCAATCAGCGGGTTCAACTCTCAGGACCAATCCCTATGGTCGCACCACCATGTGACCTTGCTGGCCAATCAGCGGGTTCGACTCTCAGGACCAATCCCTATGGTTGCTACAGGATATTGCTTTGCTCAATGGCAGAGTGTATCATGAGAAATTTGAAAAGTTAAAGCACACCAGTACAAACCAAAGAACTTGCTATGTCATGGATATTCACAGATACAGTTTACCCTTGTTATTAGTGTTTAGTTTAGTTTAGAGATACAGCGCGGAAACAGGCCCTTTCGGCCCACCAGGTCCGCGCCGACCAGCGATCCCCGCACATTAACACTATCCTATATCCACTGGGGACAATTTTTACATTTACCAAGCCAATTAACCTACAAACCTGTACGTCTTTGGAGTGTGGGAGGAAACCAAAGATCTCGGAGAAAACCCACGCAGGTGACGGGGAGAACGTACAAACTCCGTACAGACAGCACCCGTAGTTGGGATGAAACCCGGGTCTCCGGCGCTGCATTTGCTGTAAGGCAGCAACTCTACCGGTGCACCACCCTATTAGTGCTGCCCTGTTAGTGTCTCAAACGGATTTCAATTATAGCAGACGGAGCGTTGCCACAGTAATCAGACACCCCTGTCTCTTTAACAACATAGGCTATTAATCACAACATTAGTGGCCAATGAAATTTACAAGCAATTGCCTCGATTGGCACATGTGCAATGATGGAAACACAATGCTGGAGTAACTCAGCAGGTCAGGTAGCATCTCCGGAGAGCATGGATAGATAACGTTTCAGGTCAGTGAAGAAAACTCATGGCTTGTTGGCCTTCATAACAAGAGGATTTGAGTATTGGAGTAAAGAGGTCCTTCTGCAGTTGTACAGGGCCCTGGTGAGACCACATCTGGAGTATTGTGTGCAGTTTTGATCTCCTAATTTGAGGAAGGACATCCTTGCTATTGAGGCAGTGCAGCGTAGGTTCACGAGGTTAATCCCTGGGATGGCGGGACTGTCATATGTTGAAAGACTGGAGCGACTAGGCTTGTATACACTGGAATTAAGAAGGATGAGAGGGGATCTTATCGAAACGTGTAAGATTATTAAGGGGTTGGACACGTTAGAGGCAGGAAACATGTTCCCAATGTTGGGGAAGTCCAGAACAAGGGGCCACAGTTTAAGAATAAGGGGTAGGCCATTTAGAACTGAGATGAGGAAAAACTTTTTCAGTCAGAGAGTTGTAAATCTGTGGAATTCTCTGCCGCAGAAGGCAGTGGAGGCCAATTCAATGAATGCATTCAAGAGAGAGCTAGATAGAGCTCTTAAGGATAGTGGAGTTAGGGGGTATGGGGAGAAGGCAGGAACGGGGTACTGATTGAGAATGATCAGCCATGATCACATTGAATGGCGGTGCTGGCTCGAAGGGCCGAATGGCCTCCTCCTGCACCTATTGTCTGTTGTCTAAACCAGCATCTGCAGTTCCTTCCTACACATTTCTGCTGCGAAGCCAGTTTTTTTTTTAATGGTTCTTCAAAATTAAACTGATGTAAATTAAGGATCATGTAAAAGGTGACCTAGTGTAGAGATCAGGCATATTTTGGGCAGAAAACAGATGGTTTGGAGCCCAAATGTGTGTTTGGCAATGGCAGCCTTTGCTGACAGACTTTGGTGAGGGTTCAGCCATGATCACAGTGAGTGGCGGTGCTGGCTTGAAGGGCCGAATGGCCAAATGGCCTCCTCCTGCACCTATTGTCTATTGTCTAAGATTGAATAGACTGGGCTTGTATTCACTGGAATTTAGAAGGATGAGAGGGGATCTTATAGAAACGTATCAAATTATAAAACCATATTTTATAATTTGCTAGATGCAGGAAGAATGTTCCCAATGTTGGGCGAGTCCAGAACCAGGGGCCACAGTCTAAGAATAAAGGGGAGGCCATTTATAACTGAGATGAGAAAAATCTTTTCCACCCCTGGATTGCACCGGGCACCCGACCACCACGAGGCCAAGACCTGCAGCAGCGATCACAGGGCGAGGCAGTGTCAATGTTCACCACCTCCCCGGTCTCTCTGACGTCAGGACCACTGAAGCTGCTGCCCACCCACCCACCCACCCCACCCCACCCACCCACCCCACCCCATCCCACCCACCCACTCCACCATCCCAGCCACTTCCAGACCAGTCCGACTAGCCTTCACCACCAATGCCAATGCCAGTGCCAGAGATAGACACAAAATGCTGGAGTAACTCAGCGGGACAGGCAGCATCTCTGGAGACACTTTTCCAAACCCGACCCGAAACATCACCCATTCCTTCTCTCCAGAGATGCTGCCTGTCCCGCTGAGTTACTCCAGCATTTTGTATCAGCATGACTACTTGTAAGGATTTAACAGTACGACTTGTAATGATACTCTATTACTCAGTAATCCTTTACTCAGTTATAGCTGACATCGGCAATAATGGACACCATTACCCCCCATGGTCCATTATTACAAGGGTTTACTGTGTTTACATTTCACAATGTTTTGGGGGTTTTCTCTATAGATACAAAACATCATATAATATCGTTTCGGTGGTATTTCAATCAAGATTATACTTGCATTCTGTATACTGTTGTAGCTGAGCGAACTCCGCCGGACTTAGGATGACCCATGTTCCATCACACATTTTCTAAAAATCCGCTTAGACGAAATTCTTAGTCATGAAGAGACTGCAAATCCCAAAGAAAGGTTCTTCTAGAAAAATAAGGTCCCAGAAGACATATCCTCTTTTCAAGCTGTCTGAAGGACTCGCAATGCTTTTAGTTTATCTGAAGTAGTTTGCATTTGATAGCAAAGCTGATCAATCACAATTCTCTTCGCAAGGAAGCCTCTTGTTAAACCATATTTAGTTTCCCTTCCGAACTGCTCCATTGATAAAATTTGTCGGGTCAATTCCATTCATATTTTTGATGGGCGAGTCACACAACTTTACTCAAATCTACAAAAAAAAAGGAGAAAAATTATGAATTTACAAGAAAATCCAAAACAACTGGAATAATTTCATGACTTTATCGGTGTAACAACTAAGCATTATGACAATATATAATCGGATGCAGTTGACTTCCTGCCCGACAGAACCGAAGGCTGCACCAAAATTAGAAAGCGTGAGAGCAAAAATCACAACCTATCAAAAACAAAGTGCTTCCGAATTCAAAACTATTATCCTTTAATAGATTGAATAACTTGGAATACAGGACCTTGTCACAGACTCCTGCCAATGATTTTAAAAGAAACTGCAAATAAATGAGAAAATATATACAAAGATTTTATACAGCGTGGCATTAAAATAAAATATTGTGCCATTAAAATAAAATATTGCAGGACTTGCAGCACTGAAATGGACCCGTCTTACTCTTTATACTTCCATATCTCTGTCTCCCTCTCCCCTGACTCTCAGTCTGAAGATGGGTCTCAACGCGAAACGTCACCCCTTCCTTCTCTCCAGAGATGCTGCCTGACCCGCTGTGTTACTCCAGTTTATTGTGTCTATTGGTCTTCCTTAAAGGCTGAGGCCAATTCCCCCACAACTCACCTCCATCGATAGGCAATGGACAATAGGTGCAGGAAGGGGCCAATCAACCCTTCGAGCCAGCACCGCCATTCACTGTGATCATGGCTGATCATCCACAATCAGTACCCCGTTCCTGCCTTCTCCCCATATCCCTTGACTCCGCTATCTTTAAGAGCTCTATCTAACTCTCTCTTGAAAGCATCCAGAGAATTGGCCTCCACTGCCTTCTGAGGCAGAGAATTCCACAGAATCACAACTCTCTGGGTAAAAAAGTTTTTCCTCATCTCTGTTCTAAACAGCCTACCCTATTCTTAAACTGTGGCCCCTGGTTCTGGACTCCCCAACATCAGGAACACGTTTCCTGCCTCTAGCGTGTCCAACCCCTTAATAATTTTATATGTTTCGATAAGATCCCCTCTCATCCTTCTAAATTCCAATGTATACAAGCTGAACCGACAGAAGGTCGACTGTGGCACAAGTCACAGAAAATTTTAATGTTGGTCATGGGAGGAATGTGTCCCAATACACAGTGCATCGCACCCTGCTGCGTATGGGGCTGCACACGGAGGACCAACAGCATATTAGGCAGGTGGGCATAATGTTTTGGCTGGTCGGTGTATGTCCCAGATAGAACAATGACATTCTTACTTGCAGCAGCACAACAGAATATGTAAACATAGTACACTGCAAACAGTATGATAAATGAGGAAACCAAATCCTGTACCATCAGATAATACTTTGAATGTTCGCCTTAAGTCATATGTTACCATGTTATGCATCAATGTAATGGGAGGCTACACAACAATGAAACACTGTTTTCATTGATTTTCGTTTGTGCAGCCTGAGGAAGTGAGCTGACTGTATACAATCCGTCTTCCTCCGTCTAATCTGACCCTTTCACTTCGTCGTCAGATATGTCTTTTGGTTACTAAGAATTCTATGGTCCCTTACTGACCTGTATGTCCACTTCTGGTCCTGGTCTGAGTAAAGAGGCAGAAAGGGAATTATTTAATGGGTAACTACATCAGTGTTTAGGTTTTAGTTTTAGTTTTTAGTTTAGGGATACATCGAGGCAACAAGCCCATTGGCCCACCTGGTCCGCGCCGACCAGCGATCCCCGCACACTAACACTATCCTAACACACTAGGGACAATTTTTACATTTGCCAATTAACCTACAAACTTGCACGTCTTTGGATTAGTTTTATTCATTAAAAGTTCTGGATTTAAATCTCAATATTGTTTAACTTTTCGGGAAGCTATCAGTTGGTCATTAAAAACTTATTTGATTCACCAAATTGTTCGTGGAAAACTAAACATTTTGCAGTGTCTGAATTACCCTCTGAAATGGCCTCATGAGCCATGGTCTCACTAGGGCCCTATACAACTGCAGAAGGACCTCTTTGCTCCTATACTTAACTCCTCTTGTTATGAAGGCCAACATTCCATTGGCTTTCTTCACTGCCTGCTGTACCTGCATGCTTCCTTTCAGTGACTGATGCACTAGGACACCCAGATCTCATTGTACGTCCCCTTTTCTTAACTTGACATCATTCAGATAATAATCTGCCTTCTTATTCTTACCACCAAAGTGGATAACCTCACACTTATCCACCTTAAACTGCATCTGCCATGCATCTGCCCACTCACACAACCTGTCCAAGTCACCCTGCAACCTCATAGCATCTTCCTCACAGTTCACACTACCACCCAGCTTTGTGTCATCTGCAAATTTGCCAATGTTACTTTTAATCCCTTCATCCAAGTCATTAATGTATATTGTAAATAGCTGCGGTCCCAGCACCGAGCCTTGCGGTACCCCACTAGTTACTGCCTGCCATTCTGAAAGGGACCCATTTATCCCCACTCTTTGCTTTATCAACACAAGCTGCTAGCACACATGTTCACTCTCCTCTCTCTCCACAACCCCTGGTTCAGTTTCAGGGTATTTTTCCAATATTGCTGTTTGACAAAAGACAGAAATTTTCAACCAAAGCTTTAAGCAAAAATATTAACTTCCAGTTTTGAATAATAAATTGCAAGTAAAACAATAATGACCACAGAACAAAGCCATCCATTGCCGCCTGATTTTAAACTGTTCTGGGATTTTCATCCAGTAACATCACTGCTACAAATGCATTTTTCAGTGGTCCATACATAACGTACAGATAAAGAACCACAGCTGACATTAAAAATATTTTGCATACCCCCAACTAACATGTGTTTGTAAAAAGATTAGAAAGGTCTCATCTTCAAGGGCAAATTTCATTAAAATCTCATAATGAACGTATGCCAAGCCCATTTTTTATACAATAATCAAAAATATTTATTCAAAATATTTAAATAATATACACAATACAATAAAACCAAAACAGAACCCACCACCATCATACAAGACGAGCAATAACTATTCTACAACTATCTTACACTCCTTGTCAAGGATACACTCCCCGCGGTGCCTAGCGGTCCCAGAAACCCCCCAGGGTGCCCGTGGACAGTGCGCGGTGCCTCTCCAACACCACCCGGGCACGGACATAACCCCGGAAAAGGGGCAGGCAGCTGGCTCGGGCAGAGCCCTCTTCCGCCTGGCGCCGTGACTCGCGGATGGCCAGCTTGGCCAGGCCCAGGAGCAACCTAACCAGGACATCCTCGACCCCACCCTCTCCCCTACGCACAGGGTGGCCACAGATGAGGGTGGTGGGTGAGAGATGGAGCCAGAAGGCAAGGAGCAGCCCCTTTAGATATTGGAACAGGGGCTGCAACCTCACACACTCCATGTACACGTGGTACACAGACTCACACACTCCATGTACACGTGGTACACAGATTCTTCCAGTCCGGGCATTCAGTCGGAGCACACCAGTTAGTGACAATAGACTAAGAGTAGGTGCTACTGTCTGCATGAAGGACCATTGAAGAGTGCCTGAATATTCTACTTGAGTACAGGGAAATACACTACAGCGGGAAATAGATAGTCAATGTTTCTGGTTGAGACCCTTTGGCAGAGATGAAGGTTTATGACTCAAAGCTTCGACTGGCTATTTTCTTCCACAGATGCCCGCTGAGTTCCTCTATCAGTTCACGTTGTGTGCCAGATTCCAGCATCTGCAGTCTTGTGTCTCCAGAAACTAAAGAGGGCAGCCTCAATGGAGCCTCGGTTTCCAACCAACCTTATTTGATGCTGACATTCAAAGCTTCCCACAAACTCGTTATCTTTTGAAGAAGCGAGCAGGGACCCTCCCACCTTGGCATCTCATTAGTCAGGCTGAAACAAGTTTCTGGAAAACCACAGCTAGACACAAAATGCTGGAGTAACTCAGCGGGACGGGACGGGATCGTCATGGGGCGCCAGGACATCTACACTACGAACCAGTGCTCTTGCACTCGTGTACAGCGCCGCTGAGTACGCTGCCCCAGCATGGTGCCGCAGCGCTCATACCAGCAAGCTAGACACTACCCTCAACAACACCATGTGGATCATCACCGGCTGCCTACGCCCTACTCCGATGGATCTCCTGCTGGTGATCGCAGGTATCGCACCCGCCAAGCTACGCAGAGAGTTCTTCACTCATAGGCTGGTGTGCAAGGCCCCATCGGAGGCCAAACATCCTTTACACCACCTCGCCCAGGATTCACAGCAACTGGGACCTCAACGCCTGTCACCTCATCACCCTTTCTCCCATCACGCAGCAACCGTCTGTGGCTCCGGTTTCAACATACTAGGAGCATGGAGAACCAGCTGGGAACAGACATCGCCACCTCCTCAATTCACTGTCGCACCAAACACCACAGCCCCACCCGGCTCGGACATGCCCCGCAAAGAGTGGGTCGCCCTGAGCCGGCTCCGCACAGGGGTCGGCCGGTTCAACGCCAACATGCATCGTTGGGGGTTGCGTCCATCAGCAGCCTGCGTGTGTGGAGCAGACCAGCAAACAGCGCGGCACGGCATGTTCGACTGCACTGTCCTCCATCCCCCTGGTGGAGGGGTAGACCTCACAGCCCTTGACAACAGCACATTGCACTGGCTACAGCGCCCGGAGGGCGTTACATAACCTCTGCTGCCTCAAACACAAGAAGAGGAAGCGGGACGGGCAACATCTCTGGAGGGAAGGAATGGGCAGGGGTGTAGTGCTGCCAGAGCTCCGGCAACTCTGTAAACAAAAAGCCAAAATAAACAGCGGCAATTTTAACTAGCGGTGAATTTAACAGCGGCCGCATATTAAATAAAAGGGATTTTACGAATGTGAAGGATGTAGTGATAGGCTATAATCTTGTTTGACCCTCTTGGGAGATTAGCTTGCCCTCCCCCCCCAAACCAAAACCTGAAATGATGCCCCTGTTTGACAGCTCCAGCAACGAAAAAATTAGCAGTGCAACACTGGGAATGGGTGACGTTTTGGGTCGAGACCCATCTCCAGTCTAAAGAAGGGTCTCAATCTGAAACGCCACCCATTCCTTCTCTCCAGAGCTGCTGCCCGAGTTACTCCAGCATTTTGTGTCTGTCTTCGATTTAAACCAGCATCTGCAGTTCCTTCCTGCACATTCTGGAAAACCACACCAGGGGGTATAACTCACACACCCTTCAGAAAGTCACAGCAACAACAACTTTCCCCCAGTGGTCAGTAGTGAAGAACCGCAATGGCAGCCAATGATTTCTCTCAGGGACTTGCAAGCTTCGGAACTCTATACCTTAAAAGGGTAATGCAATCAAGGCATTTCAACATTTTTAAATGAAAGGTGGCGAGATAATTCATATGCAATTGAAAGAAATGTTTGATACAGGAACCACAGCTGCCATTTCACAGAAAAAAAGATAGTGCTGGAGTAATACAGCAGGTCAGGCAGCATCTTTGAAAGACATGGATACCTAATCTTTTCGGCAAATGTTAAGTGGACACAAGTAAGGGGGATTTTTATTGGCAGATGGGTGGACAAAGTTCAGAGATGAAAAGAAGACAAAAGGCTGATAAGGAGAGTAAATCGTGCAGCCAGATATAGGTGGAAGGGGGCATGGGGAAAGGGGAAAAGGGGAGCAGTGGAGTGGGAAAGGGGTGCACATCTAGATGAGGGACATGGGGAGAGGGGAGGGGGGGGGGAGGGAAAAGAGAGAGAGTTTCAAAGGTCTTTTATTGTCATGTGTACCAATTAAGGTATGATATGCGAATTATCATTACCACTAAGGAAAGGGTGGGGAGGTTGTTACCTAAAGTTGGAGAATTCAATGTTCATACCATTCAGTTGTACGTTACCCAAGCAGAGTACAAGGTGCTCTTCCTCCAGTTTGCACATGTCCTCACTATGGCAACGGAGGGTGCATTGCAATTGGTACTCCCAATAGACATAGTCACATAGAAAATAGGTGCAGGAGGAGGCCATTCTAGGGCCCCTTCGAGCCTGCACCGCCATTCATTGTGATCATGGCTGATCATCCAAAATCAGTAACCCGTGCCTACCTTCTCCCCATATCCCTTGATTCCACTAGCCCCCAAAGCTCTATCTAACTCTCTTTTAAATTCATCCAGTGAATTGGCCTCCACTGCCCTCTGTGGCAGAGAATTCCACAAATTCACAACTCTCTGGGTGAAAAGGTTTTTTCTCAGCTCTCTTTTAAATGGCCTCCCCTTTATTCTTAGACTGTGGTTCCTGGTTCTGGACTCCCCCAACATGGGGACATTTTTTCTGCATCTAGCTTGTCCAGTCCTTTTATAATTTTATACGTCTCTATAAGATCCCCTCTCATCCTTCTAAACTCCAGTGAATACAAGCCCAGTCTTTCCAATCTTTCCTCATATAACGGTCCCGCCATCCCGGGGATTAACCTGGTGAACCTACACTGCACTGCCTCAATAGCAAGGATGTCCTTCCTCAAATTAGGAGAGCAAAACTGCACACAATACTCCAGATGTGGCCTCACCAGGGCCCTGTACAACTGCAGAAGGACCTCTTTACTCTGATACTCAAATCCTCTCGTTATGAAGGCCAACATGCCATTAGCTTTCTTGTGATCTGCTTTACATCAGCAAGACCAAGTGAAGACTAGGCAACCGTTTCACTGAACACTTGCGTTCGGTCTGCCAAGGCCTGAAAGAGAATGTCCCAGTCGCTAACCATTTAAACTCCCCATCTCATTCTCCTCATGACCTTTCTGTGCTGGGCCTCGCCATTGGCTTGATGGATTCGGTGGCCTGATCCCGTTTCTGATCTGTGCATTTATTTGTTAACAGGACCCTTACACTGAATGGGCATGGATGACATTTTAATGCTCACATTTCTTGCAATGTGTCAAAAATGATTTTCAAATCATCTGACAAATGTTTACTGTAAAGTTGGTGGTGCTTTAGATTTTTTTTTTTTTTTTAGATTTAGAGATACAGTGCAGAAACAGGTCCTTTCGGCCCACCGGGTTCGCACCGCCCAGCGATCCCCGCACATTAACACTATCCTACACCCACTAGGGACAATTTTTTACATTTGCCCAGCCAATTAACCTACAAACCTGTACGTCTTTGGAGTGTGGGAGGAAACCGAAGATCTCGGAGAAAACCCACGCAGGTCACGGGGAGAACGTACAAACTCCGTACAGACAGCACCCTTAGTCGGGATCGAACCCGGGTCTCCGGCGCTGCATCCGCTGCAAGGCAGCAACTCTACCGCTGTGCCACCATGCCGCCCTTTGGCAACTGGTTGGCAAGTAAGGCATTCAAGCAATGCTTTGCGAAACGCACTCCTAATTTGTGCGGTCCCGGGTTCATTCCCCGGCATCTCCAGCATTGCTTTTATTGGGGCGGCACGGTGGCGCTGTGGTAGAGCTGCTGCCTCACAGCGTCGGAGACCCGGGTTCGATCCTGACCACGGGTGCTGTCTGTACGGAGTTTGTATGTTCTCCTCGTGACCTACGTGGGTTTTCTCCAGGAGCTCCAGTTTCCTCCCACACTCCAAAGACGTACAGGTTTGTAGGTTAATTGGCTTGGTATAAATTTAAATTGTCCCTAAATTTACCACCAAGACCAAGGAGCTGATCATCAACTTCTGTAGGTCACACAACAGGGAATATGCCCCGATCTTTATCAACGGGGACAGTGTGGAGAGAGTGTCCAGCTTCAAGTTTCTGGGCACTCACATTTCGGAGGACCTAACATGGTCCAATAACACTGCTGCGCTGGTCAAGAAGGCACAGCAACGACTGTTCTACCTAAGAACACTGAAGAAGTCTGGTCTACCCCAACAGCTGCTGACGACCTTCTACCGCTGCACCATAGAGAGCATCCTAACACATGGCATCCCTGTGTGGTACCTCAGCTGCACGGAGGCAGAAAGGAAAGCTCTACAGCGGGTAGTCCATAGAGCTCAGAGGACCATCGGAACACAGCTACCAGCCTTGGAGGGCATCTACATCACACGATGCCTCAGAAAAGCCACTAGCATCCACAAAGACTCTTCACACCCCTGCAACAGTCTGTTCGAACTTCTACCATCGGGCAGACGATACAAGGCCTTCTACGCCCGCACCTCCAGACTCAGGAACAGCTTCATCCCCAGGGCCATAGCTGCTATGAACCGGTCCTGCTGAGCCGGATGGTCACATCGCACAGTGAACCGGCGCAGATCTACTTGCACTTTATTCTGTTTTAAAACTGTTACAATTTGTTTCATTGGGTTGTTTAAATTAATACTGACTAGCTAATTAAATTATTGCATCGTATGGGAGGTGCATTCCCAATCTCGTTGTACCCCTGTACAATGACAATAAAGATATATTGTAGTGTATTGTATTGTATTGTATTGTGTGTGTAGGATAGTGTTAGTGTGCGGGGATCGCTGGTCGGCGCGGACTCGGTGGGCCGAAGGGCCTGTTTCTGCGCTGTATCTCTAAACTAAACTGAACTAATTTAGACAATAGACAATAGACAATAGGTGCAGGAGTAGGCCATTCAGCCCTTCGAGCCAGCACCGCCATTCAATGCGATCATGGCTGATCACTATCAATCAGTACCCCGTTCCTGCCTTCTCCCCATACCCCCTCACTCCGCTATCCTTAAGAGCTCTATCCAGCTCTCTCTTGAAAGCATCCAACGAACTTGGCTGACATTGGTATTCCCCAGGGGGAATCTCCCAGCCAATATGGCTAACATCCAAAGTTATAAGTGACTGTGTCGTTCAACTTTTAATACGATGAATGTGTAATTAAAATACCCTGGTGGTCACCTGGATGAAGCATAAATAACTCAAACATTGTTTTCAAGTCCACATTATGTAAAACGAGGCTCTGCTGTAGTGACATGTGATAACCACAAGTTAGGTTAACTGGAAAATATTTGCAACGTATAGTCTTGCAACAATGGAAATATTCTGTTTACAATGATAAATAAGTTTTCAGTTCTAAATTTGTTTTGAAGAGCTTTTTCCACTGAAACTTGCAGCACATGACTTCTTATACATGTTCTAATATTGCCTCAGGCCCAATAAAAGGACTCAGGTTTTCTTTCTAACAAACACAAATTTTGAATGAGAAAGTTAATAATAGGTAACTTCAATGACAGAAAGGGTAGTGTTTAAATGAAACAAGAATGCAAATACCCATTGTCAGAGCATGCACTGACTTCCATCAGCAACAGTAGACGACTAAGTTTGTTCATATGTAGGGTGTAGGCATTGCTGGCTGTGGCAATATTTATTGGCTACCTCTGAGAATGTGGTGGTAAACAATACTCTTCAACCTCAGAAGTTCTACTCAAAGATTATCCAGGAATAGCAGTAATTCCACAGACACCAGAATATTCAAAACAGACGTATCTTTATAACATACTGCAAATTTGAGTACAGGAGCAAAAAAGTCCTTCTGCAGTTGTACAGGGCCCTGGTGAGACCACTTCTGGAGTATTGTGTGCAGTTTTGGTCTCCTAATTTGAGGAAGGACCCCTGGGATGAAGGGACTGTCATATGAGGAAGGATTGGAAAGACTAGGCTTGTATTCACTGAAGTTTAGAAGGATGAGAGGGGATCTTATAGAGACGTATAAAATTATAATTATAAAGACAAGCTGGATGCAGGAAAAATGTTCCCAATGTTGGGCGAGTCCAGAACCAGGGGCCACAGTCTAAGAATAAAGGGGAGGCCATTTAAAACTGAGGTGAGAAGAAACTTTTTCACCCAGAGTGTTGTGAATTTGTGGAATTCTCTGCCACAGAGGGCAGTGGAGGCCAATTCACTGGATGAATTTAAAAGAGAGTTAGATAGAGCTCTATGGGGCTAGCGGAATCAAGGGATATGGGGAGAAGGCAGGCACGGGTTATTGATTGTGGATGATCAGCCATGATCACAATGAATGGCGGTGCTGGCTCGAAGGGCCAAATGGCCTCCTCCTGCACCTATTTTCTACATTTCTATGTTTCCAAATATTCAAGGATTATTGTGTAGACGCAAAGTACAGTATCATAGTGGTGGAATTACTCAACTATGAACCTTTTTGTTTCCAGACCTCTGGACCACAAGTCCAAGTTTGAATCACACCACGGCAACTAGGGAACATCACCAGTTCAATAAATAGAGTGAAGAAAGCCAATGGAATGTTGGCCTTCATAACAAGAGGAGTTGAGTATAGGAGCAAAGAGGTCCTTCTGCAGTTGTACAGGGCCCTAGTGAGACCGCACCTGGAGTAGTGTGCGCAGTTTTGGTCTCCAAATTTGAGGAAGGACGTCCTTGCTATTGAGGGCGTGCAGCGTAGGTTTACTAGGTTAATTCCCGGAATGACGGGACTGTCATATGTTGAAAGACTGGAACGACTGGGCTTGTATGCACTGGAATTTAGAAGGATGAGAGGGGATCTTTTTGAAACATATAAGATTATAAAGGGGTTGGGCACGTTAGAGGCAGGAAACATGTTCCCAATGTTGGGGGAGTCCCAAATCAGGGGCCACAGTTTAAGAATAAGGGGTAGGCCATTTAGAACGGAGATGAGGAAAAACTTTTTCAGTCAGAGAGTTGTAAACCTGTGGAATTCTCTGCCTCAGAAGGCAGTGGAGGCCAATTCAAAAGAGTTAGATAGAGCTCTTAAAGATAGCGGAGTCAGGGGATATGGGGAGAAGGCAGAAACGGGGTTCTGATTGTGGATGATCAGCCATAATAACAGTGAATGGCAGTGCTGGCTCGAAGGGCCGAAAGGCCTACTCCTGCACTTATTGTCTATTACTAGTTTCTTTAGGATTAGGGAATGGAATTAAGGGCAGGCACTGCCAGTGACTCCACAACCCAAGACAGGTTGAAGCAAGAACTGCAAACTCAACGTTTCAGGGCAAAGGCCCTTCATCAGAGTTGGAAAAGAGTGTAGTGAGGCATGCTTTACTTTGAAGGGAGGGGGAGCTGGAGAGAATAGAAGGAACAGATGCCAAGCTGACAATTACATAAAGAATTGACCGTTGGAACAAAAAGATACGGCATCAAATTAAAACATAATAAACAAACAAATGTACACCCACATCTGTGAAAGAGAAGGTGGGAGAACATTTCCAAAATTGTTAAATCAATATAAAGTTCCAGGTTTGTGATGGGACTGTGGGACTGTGGGAGGGAAGTAGAGGGTGATGGTGGAATGTTGCTTCTCGGATTGGAGGCCTGTGACTAGTGGTGTGCCTCATGGCTCAGGTGCTGGGCCCGTTACTGTTTGTCATCTACATGAATGATTTGGATGAGAACATACGAGGGAGGCATGATTAGTGGGTGCAAACCGAAGCGGGCAGTATTGTAGATAATGAAGATGGATGTCACAAGTTGCAGCAGGATCTGGATCGGTTGGGCAGGTGGGCTGAGGAATTATTAGTGAGACAGAGAGGAAAGCTCTTCAGTGGGTAGTCCATAGAGCTCAGAGGACCATCGGAACACAGCTACCAGCCTTGGAGGGCATCTACAACACACGATGCCTCAGAAAAGCCACCAGCATCCACAGAGACTCCTCACACCCCTGCAACAGTCTGTTCGAACTTCTACCATCGGGCAGACGATACAAGGCCTTCTACGCCCGCACCTCCATACTCAGGAACAGCTTCATCCCCAGGGCCATAGCTGCTATGAACCGGTCCTGCTGAGCCGGATGGTCACATCGCACAGTGAACCGGCACAGATCTACTTACACTTTATTCTGTTTTAAAACTGTTCTAATTTGTTTCATTGGGTTGTATAAATTAATACTGACTAGCTAATTAATTTATTGCATCGTATGGGAGGCGCATTCCCAATCTCATTGTACCCCTGTACAATGACAATAAAGATGTATTGTATTGTATTGTATATTGTATGTGTCGTTTAATACAGAGAAGTGCGAGGTGTTGCATTTTGGGAAGTCCAATGCGACTGATCATAGGGAGGGGGATGCGAGCTCCAAATTTGGGAAAACGCTAATAAACACCCCCCTTCCCCTTCTCCCCTCCCTCCTCCCCTCCCCTCGCCCCACCTGAATTCATACCTACTTCTCCCCTCCCCCTACATGTCCTCACAAATCTTCAATCATTTTGTCTCACACCTTTGCCCAACCATCTGCCTATCAATGCCCCCCCCCTCTCGCCTGTGTTCACTGATCATCTGCCAGGCTTTGTCCTGCCCTTCCTCTCTTCTAGCTTCCCTTCCACCCTACCCTCCCCCCCAAAAAACTCAGTCTGAAGAAGGATCCTGACCTGAAACGTCACCTGAGTCGCTGAGTTACCCCAACGCCGTCTTTTTTCGTAAACCAGCTTCTGCAGTTTCTACTCTAAACTCTACACCATCCCTATACATATACATATTTGTGCCTTTTAAATACCGTCAGAAGACCTGCCTCAACTACCAGCCCTGTCACGTTTATTCACAAAATGCTGGAGTAACTCAGCAGGTCAGGCAGCATCTCAGGAGAGAAGGAATGGGCGACGTTTCGGGTCGAGACCCTTCTTCAGACTGATGTCAGGGGGGCGGGACAAAGGAAGGATATAGGTGGAGACAGGAAGATAGAGGGAGATCTGGGAAGGGGGAGGGGAAGAGAGGGACAGAGGAACTATCTAAAGTTGGAGAAGTCGATGTTCATACCATTGGGCTGCAAGCTGCCCAGGCAAAATATGAGGTGCTGTTCCTCCAATTTCCAGTGGGCCTCACTATGGCACTGGAGGAGGCCCATGACAGAAAGGTCAGACTGGAAATGGGAGGGGGAGTTGAAGTGCTCAGCCACCGGGAGATCAGATTGGTTAACGCAGACCGAGCGCAGGTGTTGAGCCCTGTCACGTTCCTGAACTCCAGCCTAAAATGATCCAAGCACCAAAAGTTTATCATTAAGATAAACTTGACAGCCAATGGGAACAATCTTCGCCTTGCCAAGACTTCTTTTAATTACTACAGTGGGCGGCAAATTTCATTGAATGACCATTTTATGGCAAAATCCAGAAGGATAAAATTCGTTGGCCATCTGCAACACAACTACCTGCTTCCTTCAACGTCAAATAATTAATGAAAGCACCAAAGCCTTCGTAGAATCATAGAAATAACTTTCAGAATGAATCAACAGCTAATGTGAACATGGCTAACAATACCTTGAAATAATATTGTAGTCAGAGTTCTTCCTCAGGTTACTGAATGCGTGTTTAGCTGCACATGGAGAACTGAGATCCAAAATGGTACTGCTAGGGCGACACCGACTGAAGTCACAACCGTCCTTTTGAATATATTGCTATCAGATTGAGGACTAGTGGAATTAAGGGGTATGGGGAGAAGGCAGGCACGGGTTACTGATTGTGGATGATCAGCCACGATCACAATGAATGGCAGTGCTGGCTCAAAGGGCCAAATAGCCTCCTCCTGCACCTATTTTCTATGTTTCTAGATGCAAATGTAATAATATCCTCACTAACACTGCATTCTGGATACCATCTTGGAATTATTTTAATTTCCCAAACACCAAAATGTGTATCATAGAGCGGAGGTTTTCAGGCAAAATATCCAACATAATCCAGTTCAATAATTGTGTAAGAAAGAACTGCAGATGCTGGTTAACACAGAAGATAGACACAACATGCTGGAGTAACTCAGCGGGTCAGGCAGCATCTCTGAAGCATTCCATTCATCAAAGACAAGCAGTATACCATCCCTTCTCTCCAGAGATGCTGCCTGTCTTTACCATTCTATTTCATTTGGCTTTGTCAAACTTTTTACCTTTTAGTCTCTGCTTCCATCAAGTTCCTCAATTTTTCCCTCTCCTCTGAAGAAGGGTCTCAACCTGAAACGTCACCTACTCCCTTTCTCCAGAGATGCTGCCTGACCCGCTGAGTTACTCCAGCATTTTGTGTCCATCTCAGATGAATAGAAGCTGCATTTGAATCACCTGGAGGTAAACCACCACAGTTAAATATTGTGGCATCTGTCATCTGACTGTCATCTGACAGTTTCCTACACTAACCCCACTACATCCAAAATACAATGAACAGAAAATGTTGAAAGTCGGCAGCAAAGAGAAAAAGTTAAAGTTTCAGAATGAAGACAAAATAGAGGAGAGGGAAAAGTTGAGGAACTTGATGGAAGCAGAGACTAAAAGGTAAAAAGTTTGGCAAAGCCAAGTGAAAGAGAATGGTAAAGACTGCGAGTTATTTCTAAATGATAAAATTAATAAGGAAATGGGGAGGGAGCTGCTTTATGTCCTCATCGTCCACCCTGGTAGTTCTACGGAACTGGCAACATTTGCAGCAAAGCATCAACTACGCTACTCTGAAGCACCAGTTGCCACTTTTGATTGTTGTAGTTGACATACGAAAGAAAGAAAGAATAAGAAAATCATAGATGCTGGAGATATGGATTGCAAAACCTGGGATGGCCAACTATCTGTTATTCAATGCAGTGTACTGAAGGATGTTATATGCATAGTGTGGGAAGCAACTGCAGATGCTGGTTTAAACTGAAGATAGACACAGCAAGCTGGAGTAACTCAGCGGGCCAGGCAGCATCTCTGGAGTGTGTATGTCGCATAGTGTATACAGACGCTTCTCAACATACCAAGCTTCGACTTGTGATATTTCAACTTTACGATGGTACAAAAGCGATACACATTCAGTAGAAAGTCAGTCAGTCACGCGATCACGAGCGTAAACAACCGACACTCTACAGTGTACTTACACAATGTAAGTGTTCTGAGCACGTTTAAGCTAGACTAGGCTATGATGTTCAGTGGGTTAGGTGGCTATGATGTTGGGTAGGTTAGGTGGCTATGATGTTGGGTAGGTTAGGTGGCTATGATGTTGGGTAGGTTAGGTGGCTATGATGTTGGCTAGCGGTATGAACATTGAATTCTCTAATTTTAGATAGGCCCTGTGTCCCTCTCTTCCCTCCCCCTTCCCAGTTCTCCCACTGTCTTCCTGTCTCCACCTATATCCTTTCTTTGTCCCGCCCCCCTGACAACAGTCTGAAGAAGGGTCTCTCCTAGATGCTGCCTGACCTGCTGAGTTACTCCAGCATTTTGTGATACCTTCGATGATGTTGGGTAGGTTAGGTGGCTGTGATGTTGGGTAGGTTAGGTATCTATGATGTTGGGTAGGTTAGGTGGCCATGATGTTGGGTAGGTTAGGTGGCTATGATGTCGGTAGGTTAGGTGGCTATGATGTTGGTAGGTTAGGTGGCTATGATGTTGGTAGGTTAGGTGGCTATGATGTTGGTAGGTTAGGTGGCTATGATGTTGGGTAGGTTAGGTGTATTAAATACATTTTCGACTTACGATACCTTCGATTTACGATGGGTTTATCGGAATGTAACCCCATTGTAAGTCGAGGAGCACCTGTATTGGGATTCATTGAAACAACATAGAAGACAGAGGTCAGAGTGGGCATGGAGTTTAAAGTGATCAGCAATTGCAAGCTTGATGTCATGGTTACAGGTTGAATGCAAGTAATCAGCCCAAAGTGCAAAACACTGTGGAATCAAGTTGGGTTTAGTGCCCAACTCCCTGAACAGAGCTCAAAATCACAACATTCTGAACTAGGACTGCCAACAGAAATCAAGAATCATTTGAATTTTGCAGCCAAGATCCATCTCCAAATTTTCAACCTGACCTTAGGCAAAACAACCATAATTTGAAATTGTCAAAATAAAACATATTCTACAAATTAAATATTTTAATGATTTTAAAGAACAAAGTGAAATGAAACATAACCGAGGAACTCAGCAGGTCAGGCTGCATCTGTGGAGGGAGGGAATGAACAGGTGAGGTATCGGGTCTGAAGACAAGTCCCGACCTGAAAAGTCACCTGACCATAGCAGCTAAACTGATTTCTCGGGATCAGGTTTAAATTAAAAATGACAGATTTTGAGTTTAGTTTAGAGATACAGCGTGGAAACAGGCCCTTCGGCCCATCGAGTCCACACTGACCAACGATCCCTGCACATTAATACCTCCTACACACTCTAGGAACAATTTACAATTTTACCAAGTCAATTAACCTACAAACCTGTACGTCTTTGGAGTGTGGGAGGAAACCGAAGATCTCGGAGAAAACCCACGCAGGTCACGGGGAGAACGTACAAACTCCGTACAGACAGCACCCGTAGTCAGGATTGAACCCGGGTCTCTGGCACTATAAGCACCGTAAGGCAGCAACTCTACCGCTGCACCACCGTGCCACCCCTATGTGCATGCAAATAGTTGATAGACAATAGACAACAGACAATAGGTGCAGGAGGAGGCCATTCGGCCCTTCGAGCCAGCACCGCCATTCAATGTGAACATGGCTGATCATTCTCAATCAGTACCCCGTTCCTGCCTTCTCTCCATATCCCCTGACTCCGCTATCCTTAAGAGCTCTATCCAGCTCTCTCTTGAATGCATTCAGATAATTGGCCTCCACTGCCTTCTGAGGCAGAGAATTCCACAGATTCACAACTCAGTTCTAAATGGCCTACCCCTTATTCTTAAACTGTGGCCCCTTGTTCTGGACTCCCCCAACATTGGGAACATGTTTCCTGCCTCTAACGTGTCCAACCCCTTAATAATCTTATACGTTCCGATAAGATCTCCTCTCATCCTTCTAAATTCCAGTGTATAAAGCCTAGCCGCTCCAGTCTTTCAACATATGACAGTCCCGCCATTCCGGGAATTAACCTGGCACGCCCTCAATAGCAAGAATATCCTTCCTCAAATTTGGAGACCAAAACTGCACACAGTACTCCAGGTGCGGTCTCACTAGGGCCCTGTACAACTGCAGAAGGACGATTCCCATCTGAAAATGGTGACATGGTATCAATTGCAAAATAGTTCCTAACATAAACTATAATTATAGACGTAATCTATAAAGTAAGCCAAACAGTTTGCGAACATGATGATATATTTTAGCACCACTTCACCTCTTCAGTCTGACTAAGTGTTGCAACCTGAAATGCTGTCTGTCCTTCCGTTCCACAAACACTGCCTGACCCGCTGAGTTGCCCCAGCACTTTGATTTGTGAACAAGATTCCAGCATCTGCAGCTATCGTCTCCAGAGCCGAGGATTTGTTATTTAATAATACTTAGGAAATCGTCGGAATTCAAACAGAATGAAATAATTTATTTTAAAAATCTGTTCAAGAAGGTTGTGCATATTTTAGAGAGTCAATCCCTTGGCTCTTTTTCTTGACGGATGAGGCAATCAAATTGTGATACTAAACGACCACCTTGAATGAGGAATCTCTGTGTGTGCTTAAAGTGCCAAAGCAACTGAACTCTCCTTTCAAATTAATGAAAGAGGTAAATTCAAACATTACACATGTGCATGCAAATAGATTACTAGATTAGAGATACAGCGCGGAAACAGGCCCTTCAGCCCACCGGGTCCATGTCGACCAGCGATCCCCGCACATTAACCATCCTACACCCACTAGGGTCAGTCTGAAGACCCAAAACGTCACCCATTCCTTCTCTCCTGAGATGCTGCCTGACCTGCTGAGTTACTCCAGCATTTTGTGAATAAATACCTTCAATTTGTACCAGCATCTGCAATTATTTTCTTATACACCCACTAGGGACAATTTTTACATTTACCAAGCCAATTAACCTACGTCTTTGGAGTGTGGGAGGAAACCGAAGATCTCGGAGAAAACCCACGCAGGTCACGGGGAGAACGTACAAACTCCGTACAGACAGCACCCGTAGTCAGGATGGAACCCGGGTCTCCGGCGCTGCATTCGCTGTAAGGCAGCAACTCTACCGCTGCGCCACCTCTCAAGTTAATAAAATAGTTAAATTTCAACATTACAGACGTGCATGTAAATAGCTGATGGATGATTCCCATCTGAAAATGGTGACATATTGTCAATTGCAAAATTAGTTCCTATATCAACTGACTTATCCCTGTAAAGGAAACCAAACAGCTTGTGAAAATTTAACTTCATGATATATTTGACCCAAACTCCGGCGCTGCATTTGCTGTAAGAGCGCAACTCTACCGCTGTGCCACCATGATGGCCGCAGAGTCTACTCCGCCATTTAATCATAGCTGATCTACAGTATCTCTCCCTCAAAAGCCCATTCTCCTGCCTTCTCCCCATAACCTCTGACACCTGTACCAATCTAGAATCTATCTATCTCTGCCTTAAAAATATCCACTGACTTGGCCTCCACAGCCTTGTGACAAATTATGCTCTGTACTCAATCATCAAGCTTAGTTTTAGTTGTAAACTTAGAAACATTGAAAATAGATGCAGGAGGAGGCCATTCGGCCCTTTGAGCCAGCACCGCCATTCATTGTGATCACGGCTGATCATCCACAATCAGTGCCTGCCTTCTCCCCATATCCCTCGATTCCACTAGCCCCTAGAGCTCTATCTAACTCTCTCTTAAATCCATCCAGTGAATCGGCCTCCACTGCCCTCTGTGGCCGAGAATTCCACAAATTCACAACTCTCTGGGTGAAAATGTTCCTTCTCACCTCAAGTTTTAAATGGCCTCCCCTTTATTCTAAGACTGTGGCCCCTGGTTCTGGACTCCCCCAACATTGGGAACATTTTTCCTGCATCTAGCTTGTCCAGTCCTTTTATAATATTAAATGTCTTTATAAGTTCCCCTCTCATCCTTCTAAACTCCAGTGAATACAAGCCTAGTATTTTCAATCTTTCCTCATATGTCAGTCCCGCCATCCCAGGGATCAATCTCGTGAACCTACGCTGCACTGCCTCAATTACAAGGAAGTCCTTCCTCAAATTAGGAGACCAAAACTGTACACAATACTCCAGATGTGGTCTTACCAGGGCCCTGTACAACTGCAGAAGAACCTCTTTACTCTTGTACTGAAATCCTCTTGTTATAATAATAATAATAATAATCCATTTATTTTATAATAGCGCCTTATCACATGCTCAAAGTGCTTTACAAAAACAATTAACATAGAAACAAACAGACAAGCTATCCTGACGGAAAAGCGGCGAATACTCAACGCCAGCGTCCTCTCACGTCAGGGTCCGGCAGTAGACATTAAAAAGCACAAGACACACAGATATAATTTTTTACACAAAACAGCCATCACAGTGATTGCTCTAGGCATACCCTCACTGTGATGGAAGGCAAAGTCTTATCTCCTCCTCATTCTTCTCCCGTGGTGCCACGAGGTGATCGAGGCTCCCAACTTTTTGAAGCCCCCACCGGGCGATGGAAAGTCCCAGGGCCGAGCCAAGCAGGCCGATGAAAGTCCTGAGCCCCCACCGGGCGATGGAAAGTCCCAGGGCCGAGCCGAGCAGGCCGATGAAAGTCCTGAGCCCCCACCGGGCGATGGAAAGTCCCAGGGCCGAGGGCCGAGCAGGCCGATGAAAGTCCTGAGCCCCCACCGGGCGATGGAAAGTGCTGCGGCCGAGCCACGCAGGGCGATGAAAGTCCTGAGCCCCCACCGGGCGATGGAAAGTGCTGCGGCCGGGCCACGCAGGGCGATTGATCGTACCTCGCGCTTCGGGGCGGTCGAAGCTGCTACGGCTGGAGCTCCCAAAAGCCGGTCGCCAGCCAGGGACCTGCGAGCTCCCGATGTTGCGGTTTGCAGGGCCCACGGCCGAAGCCTCCGAGATGGTAAGTCCAGGCCCTGCGACCGGAGTCTTCGAGGTCGATCCCAGCTGGAGGCCGCCGACTCCACGATGTTAGGCCGTAGCGCGAACGGAGATACGACACGGTAAAGATCGCATCTCCGTTGAGGAGGAGATTTGAAAAAAAGGTTTCCCCCAACCCCCCCACCACCCCCCTACATACACAGAATTAAAAATAAAACAAAACGTACATTTAACAACGACAATGACAAAAAAAACGGAGAGACTGCCGGTGAGCCGCAGCTGCAGAACACAGCCACGCCCCTTATGAAGGCCATAAGCTTTCTTCACTGCCTGCTGTACCTGCATGCCAACTTTCAGGGACTGGTGTACACCCAGCTCTCGCTGCACTTCCCCCTTACAATTGAGATAATAATCTGCCTCCTTGTTTTTGCCGCCAAAGTGGATAACCTCACATGCATCTTCATTATACTGCATGCAGTATAACTTGGTTATGAAACGTGTATAATATGAAGGTACAAGCAATATTAGAAAAGAGTGCAACTTTTACGTTGTGCAGAGATCCAAGCAATTTCCCTGGCGTATCACGAGCAAATGCCAGCTGCTATATAAAGTTTCATCACAGGCTCAATCAAAACACCAAATTGAAACTGGGCTCGATGTTTCTATGTAAATACTTCAAACTGGCAGTAGCATGGAGCTGGGGAGAAAAAAAAATCACATCTGCCATTTTAGTGTAAATAGCCAGAGGCTTGTCAAGCGTTTGCTGATCAAACCCCATACAATGTCAGTGAAATTGCTCAATGCCCCATCAGCACAATCACAAGAAACATTCTGTACGACTATCAACTGAAGCAGGTTGCAAATATCTCCTTTAACAAATTAATCCTGCTTAACACTGCGATGGTAACAAATTTTAATCATGATTATATTGTTTGTAATTAGAGTATGATAAAATGTTTTTGATCAAAATAGACAGAACCAAGTACATTTATGTGAAGAAGTCATCACCCATTCCTTCTCCCCAGAGATGCTGCCTGTCCCGCTGAGTTACTCCAGCTTTGTGTGCCTATTTCAGTGCTTCTTAAACTGATGAATGGTTCACCCAAGGGTGAATGAAACTAGAGGGGTGCATGAAGGGTGAATGACTTAACATAAATAAAATAATACATAAGACGAAAATTACCAAGAAACATAAGAAAATGTAGTCGAGGGTGAATGAAATTTTGTGATAAACACTCAAGGGTGAATGAGTTTAAGAATCTATCTTACATTTCTATTTTGTTTCTTTTTCTCAAAAAAAAAGCATTAACTTTAGACAACTTGTCTGTTAGAATTCATGATATTCAGCCATGGATACGCTAAAGTAAAAGTCATGCTATGCTAGCCACGGCCTTTATCTACAGTAGTCCATCACAGTGTAGTAGTGGTCACTCAAACTGGAAGGATGCTACCAGCCACAAGTTTAGAAAAGATTATAAATCACAACTTCACTTTGACTGCAGTCGGTGGTAAACCGTTCAAAAGCAAAGGTGACGCTCACAGCAATGAGTGAACACCTTGGAGTAGAACGAAGAAATTAGTTTGAAAAAAGTTGGTATATTATTGCCAAGTGAACCAAGATAGAGTGAAGAACTTTGTTTTACGTCCGTCCAGGCACATCATTCCATACAAGAGTACACCTCCCAATCAAACATTACTTGGGGCGGTCACGGTGGCACAGCGGTAGAGTTGCCGCCTTACAGCGAATGCAGCGCCGGAGACCCGGGTTCCATCCCGACCACGGGTGCTGTCCGTACGGAGTTTGTACGTTCTCCCCTTAACCTGCGTGGGTTTTCTCCGAGATCTTCGGTTTCCTCCCACACTCCAAAGACGTACAGGTTTGCAGGTTAATTGGCTGGGCAAATGTAAAAATTGTCCCTAGTGGGTATCGGATATGTGGGTATCGGATAGGTGCGGGGATCGCTGGTCGGTGCGGACCCGGTGGGCCGAAAGGGCCTGTTTCCGCACTGTATCTCTAAACATCCATACTTAAGAGGGATGCATTCAGTCGTCTAATGACAACAGACAATAAGCTGCTTTTGAATCTGGTGGCATGTGTTTTCCATCTTCTTCCCAGTGGGAGGGTGATGAAGGAGAGAATGGCTGGGGTGGAAGTGGTCCTTGATTATGTGAGCTTCTGTCCCGAGGCCTCGTGAAGTCCAGATAGAGTCAACTGGGGGTCATGGAGGGGGGATGGTTTGCCGATGGGCTGGGCTGCGTTCACAACTGCAGATCGAGAGCAAAGCAATTGCCACACATGATGCATCCTGATAGGAGGCTTTCAACGATGTGCCTGTAGAAATGAGCAAGAATCATTGGAGACATTCCGAATTGCCTTTGTTTTCTGAGAAAATTCCGGAACTGGAGGTAGGAGTTCCATGGCATTGGTTCCTTCAGTGCTTCTTTCATTCAATTTAATGAGAATTTGGCCCAGATTAAAAATCACAATTGTGACGCTTTCTAGGTCATGTCACTCCAATGCTTACATCTGTTGGGATACTTCTGATCTTGAAGCATCATTTTAACTCCAATGCTAGGGGCAATTTAACACCAGTGCAATCTGGCACATCGTAGCAAGACTGGTAAGGAGAGTAGCAATTTGGTAAAATAATGAAAGGCCTAGTTTGGTGGTACAGATATATTGGGAGGTTAAGCAACTGGGATTAGATTATATGTTAATTTAGGACAGAGTTTACACTTTGATCTTTCCTCAGAATTGCAGATTTATGGACCACATTATTGACTCATTCTTGAGCCAAACCTTTCACCATGGGTAGACACAAAATGCTGGAGTAACTCAGCGGGTCAGGATGCATCTCGGGAGAGAAGGAATGGGTGACGTTTCGAGTCGAGACCTTTCTTCTTGCACCATGGGAGTGGGATGGTTGCCAGATGGGGGTCAGAAATGACTGTACATCAGATGAGAGGTTGTTACCCTCCAATAACTCATTAGTCTCAATCAACTAAATTGGTGACAGGAGATTTTTTTATATTTTCTCCCAAATTGTATGGAGTTTTGGAAAAAAAATGCCTTTGTGAATGCCTGAAATGCTAACATAACTAGAGGGTAGGAAGTGTTGTAATTGGGCGAGCTCGCTGGTCATTTCATGTGGAAAATTTCCTCGATCTGGATGGAAATCCCCATGCTGTTGGCTTGCCTCATTCTTTCAAGCTGAGCAAGATGAACAACATTCCCCACATTTCTGGTCATGCGGGACAGAGAATATCTGCAAGGATGGGTGTGTAGTACAACCAATCTGGCAAAATCTCATTTCATGACGTTTGCTTGGGTACTCACTCACACCTGTACCCAACAAAACACTGTCATTATTTCATTTGATTGCCAAGCTGCACTGATTTTTCTTTACAATTCCAGAGAGCAAACAATATCTTCCAAGTCACCCATGAATCTGAGGTGTACATCGTTTCTGTGAAATAATTTGGGGGGGTAGAACTCGGTCTTAGTAGATTGTTTAGTTTAGAGATAGTTTAGAGATACAGCGCGGAAACAGGCCCTTCGGCCCACCGAGTCCGTACCGACCAGCAATCCCCGCACATTAACACCACCCTAGTGTGTTAAGGTACTAGGGTATCTTAGTACCCTAAGTACCTTAGGGTACCTTAATACCTAAGTGCCTTAGTAACTTAGTACTTAGTACCACACACACGGGACAATTTATACTTATACCCAGGCAAATTAACCTACAAACCTGCACGTCATTGGAGTGTGGGAGATCTTGGGGAAAGCCCACGCAGGTCACGGGGAGAACGTACAAACTCCGTACAGACAGCACCCGTAGTCAGGATGGAACCCGGATCTCCGGCGCTGCATTCGCTGTAAGGCAGCAACTCTACCGCTGCGCCACCGTGCCAACCTACTGGATCAGGGTCTTCTCGGAGCTTGAGTTAAATTGACCGATAGTTGAGTTCAGTGTATTAGTTGTAGAGTAAACGTCACCCATTCCTGCTCTCCAGAGATGCTGCCTGTCCCACTGAGTTACTCCAGCATTTTGTGTCTATCCACAGTTACTACTAAGAGAGGCGATGTCCTCATAAACCGTCTCAGACAAACGATCCTGTACAAATATTTTGAAAAACAGCCTTCCTGTTGCCCTGGCCATTATTTATCTCAGCCAAACATTTAAGAGGGATTTAAATGATGATTATAGCATTGCCGCTTTTGGGATCTTGTGTCCAATTTTGCAACATATTTCTTAAAAACAGCAATAGACAATAGACAATAGGTGCAGGAGTAGGCCATTCGGCCCTTCGAGCCAGCACCACCATTCAATGTGATCATGGCTGATCATTCTCAATCAGTATCCCATTCCTGCCTTCTCCCCATACCCCCTGAATCTGCTATCCTTAAGAGCTCTATCTTAAGAGCAAATGACGTCAAAAATGTTTCAATGCCTCACAACACTTTGGGGCAACCTGAACTCATGGAAGAAGCTTTCTAAATATATAGTCATTTCATTTCTTTATTCTGACCACATTAAAACAAAACCTTAATGCCCTTGAAATTACATACATACATACATGGCAAAAATATGTACAAACAGAGTTGCTGCCTTGCGGCTGTGGATGTTACGGTGGTGCAGCGGTAGAGTTACTGCCTTACAGTGCTTACAGCACCAGAGACACAGGTTCGATACCAACTACGGGTGCTGTCTGAACAGAGTTTGTACGCTTCCCCCGTGACCGCGTGGGTTTTCTCCGAGATCTTCGGTTTCCGCCCACACTCCAAAGACGTACAGGTATGTAGGTAAATTGGCTTGGTGTAGGTGTAAATTGTCCCAAGTGTGCGTAGGACAGTGTTAATGCACAGGGATTGCTAGTTGGTACGGACTCGGTGGGCCGAAGGGCCTGTTTCCGCGCTGTATCTCTAAAACTAAAGATTGTCCCTAGTGTGCATAGGACAGTGTTAATGCACGGGGATTGCTAGTTGGTACGGACTCGGTGGGCCGAAGGGCCTGTTTCCGCGCTATCTCTAAAACTAAAAAAACACCTAAAATATACATTGAACCAAACTGGTGAAACATGTTCCCAATGTTGGGGGAGTCCAGAACAAGGGGCCCCAGTTTAAGAATAAGGGGTAGGCCATTTAGAACTGAGATGAGGAAAATCTTTTTCAGTCGGAGAGTTGTAAATCTGTGGAATTCTCTGCCTCAGAAGGCAGTGGAGGCCAATTCTCTGAATGCATTCAAGAGAGAGCTAGATAGAGCTGTTAAGGATAGTGGAGTCAGGGGGTATGGGGAGAAGGCAGGAACGGGGTACTGATTGAGAATGATCAGCCATGATCACATTGAATGGTGGTGCTGGCTTGAAGGGCCGAATGGCCCCCTCCTGCACCTATTGTCTATTGTCTATTGCAGACTTGATCCAACATGGGTAAAAGCCCTCATTAATTGATTGATACTTGTCATAGTGAGATTCTTTGTTTTGCATACCATACTCAAAGTATGCAACGTGTCAATATAGAAACATAGAAACATGGAAACATAGAAAATAGGTGCAGGAGGAGGCCATTTGGCCAATCGAGCCAGCACAGCCATTCATTGTGATCATGGCTGATCATCCACAATCAGTAACCCGTGCCTGCCTTCTCCCCATATCCCTTGATTCCACTAATAGAGATGTATAGAAAATATAGTCCCCGATTGTCTCTCTTTGGCCACTAGTGTTGTGATTAATAGCCTATGTTGTTAAAGAGACAGGGGTGTCTGATTACTGTGGCAACGCTCCGTCTGCTATAATTGAAATCCGTTTGAGACACTAATAGGGCGGCACTAATACGGTGGTGCAGTGGTAGAGTTGCTGCCTTACAGCGAATGCAGCGCCGGAGACCTGGGTTCCATCCCAACTACGGGTGCTGTCTGTACGGAGTTTGTACGTTCTCCCCGTGACCTGCGTGGGTTTTCTCGGAGATCTTTGGTTTCCTCCCACAATCCAAAGACGTACAGGTTTGTAGGTTAATTGGCTTGGTAAATGTAAAAATTGTCCCCAGTGGATATAGGATAGTGTTAATGTGCGGGGATCGCTGGTCGGCGCGGACCTGGTGGGCCGAAAGGGCCTGTTTCCGCGCTGTATCTCTAAACTAAACTAAACACTAATAACAAGGGTAAACTGTATCTGTGAATATCCATGACATAGCAAGTTCTTTGGTTTGTACTGGTGTGCTTTAACTTTTCAAATTTCTCATGATACACTGTGTCATTGCGCAAAGCAATATCCATAACTGAATTTCAATAACCCTTATATAAAATGATGGGCTGCAATGTTTAGTAGAATTATTTATCTGAATTGAACAGATCCCAGCCAAGACAGATATTTAAAAATATTCCTTTAATAGTTTCTATTAAAACTATTGTTCCTTTAATGGTTTCAAAGTAGCACCTGGGCCATTGAACAGAAGTTACATGAATCATGCCATATAGTTCTGAATGATGGTTATGCAGCAAATGTGTTCAATTTGCTTGCATCTGAGGGGAAGAAAATAGTAAAATGTGACAATCATTCTCTCTTGAACAAAATAAAAGAAGTAGAATGGGGAGAAAGAAGCATAAACATTCTCTTTACTTGAGTATATACATGCCAAGGTGTGGTCAGGCATCTTGAACCAGAAGCACTGGATAGATAATTCATTTTGTTTTCCTGAACGATTAGAAGGATGAGAGGGGATCCTATCGAAACATATAAGATTATTAAGGGGTTGGACATGTTAGAGGCAGGAAACATGTTCCAAATGTTGGGGGAGTCCAGGACAAGGGGCCACGGTTTAAGAATAAGGGGTAGGCCATTTAGAACTGAGATGAGGAAAAACTTTTTCAGTCAGTGAGTTGTGAATCTGTGGAATTCTCTGCCTCAGAAGGCAGTGGAGGCCAATTCTCTGAATGCATTCAAGAGAGAGCTAGATAGAGCTGTTAAGGATAGCGGAGTCAGGGGGTATGGGGAGAAGGCAGGAACAGGGTACTGATTGAGAATGATCAGCCATGATCGCATTGAATGAACAGCCATGATTGCATTGAATGGCGGTGCTGGCTCGTAGGGCCGAATGGCCTCCTCCTGTCTATTGTCTATTACACAGGTGGATCAATTGCTTAGCTGTAGTCCAGCAGATGTCAAGTCTGGTGTGCTCATTTCTTTACTCAAATATGTGAAGCAACCATTTTAGGCATTTTTTATTTTTGGAACATTGAGATAAATAGATAGACATGGCAGCTTCTAAAAATAACACCAAAATAATGCTGAAAAAAAACAAAAAACAGGAAATACCTGCTAGACAACATCCACAGTGTTACAAACATTAATGTCTCAGAAATGCTAGAGATAAAATAGTCTTTAAGGTAGCACGATCATGGGTGCAAAGAACAGAAGGAAGGTGTGTGATACAACAAAAGGCAGTGATGATTACAATAGACAATAGACAATAGGTGCAGGAGTAGGCCATTCAGCCCTTCGAGCCAGCACCGCCATTCAATGCGATCATGGCTGATCACTCTCAATCAGTACCCCGTTCCTGCCTTCTCCCCATACCCCCTCACTCCGCTATCCTTAAGAGCTCTATCCAGCTCTCTCTTGAAAGCATCCAACGAACTGGCCTCCACTGCCTTCTGAGGCAGAGAATTCCACACCTTCACCACTCTCTGACTGAAAAAGTTATTCCTCATCTCCGTTCTAAATGGCCTACCCCTTATTCTTAAACTGTGGCCCCTTGTTCTGGACTCCCCCAACATTGGGAACATGTTTCCTGCCTCTAATGTGTCCAATCCCCTAATTATCTTATATGTTTCAATAAGAACCCCCCTCATCCTTCTAAATTCCAGTGTATACAAGCCTAATTGCTCCAGCCTTTCAACATACGACAGTCCCGCCATTCCAGGAATTAACCTAGTGAACCTACGCTGCACGCCCTCAATAGCAAGAATATCCTTCCTCAAATTTGGAGACCAAAACTGCACACAGTACTCCAGGTGCGGTCTCACCAGGGCCCGGTACAACTGTAGAAGGACCTTTTTGCTCCTATACTCAACTCCTCTTGTTATGAAGGCCAACATTCCATTGGCTTTCCTCACTGCCTGCTATACCTGCATGCTTCCTTTCAGTGACTTCCTTTACATGGCGAAGAGGGTCATTCATTGTTCAACGTGAAAGAGGACGAGTAAAAATGAGAAGAAACTTTTGCACCCAGAGAGTTGTGAATTTGTGGAATTCTGCCACAGAATTCACTGGATGAATTTAAAAGAGAGTTAGATAGAGCTCTAGGGGCTACTGGAATGAAGGGATATGGGGAGAAGGCAGGCACGGGTTACTGATTGTGGATGATCAGCCATGATCACATTGAATGGCGGTGCTGGCTCGAAGGGCCTATTGGCCTCTTCCTGCACCTATTTTCTATGTTTCTATGAGTATTAGACAAGTAAGGAAACAAAAAGTGTAAATGGGGAGGGGAGGGGGGGCAGAACTACCTGAAAATAAAGGAAACCAAAATGAGTGCTGGTAACCTGTTGAAATTGCTGACACCTGCCCGACCTGATGAAATGTGCCAAACCTCAAAAGTTAAAGCCCACGTCACTTCCCACGGCAACTTCAGTTCAGCCACGGGAGATGCAAGACTTGCCACTTTATCTCCTCCCCTCTTTGTCCTTTGTCACCCTTAATCCTACCCTATCTTCCATTCATTTTGCTCTCAATACTTGATTTTTCATTTATTTAATTTGATGGGACACTTCCTGATTCAGGCTCTGCAAGGCCAAGGAAGTATTCTTCAATTCAGCCATGATCACATTGAATGGCGGTGCTGGCTCGAAGGGCCGAATGACCTCATCCTGCACCTATTGTCTATTGTCTATAATTTGACTGGTTGAAGAGACATGTCATTACTCATCCTTTAGACGCAAGCCCTGGATTGTAATAGACACAAAAAGCTGGAGTAACTCAGCGTGACCCGCTGAGCTACTGACAGCATCTCTGGAGAAAGGGAATAGGTGACGTTTCAGGTGGAGACACGTCACCTACTCCTTCTCTCCAGAGATGCTGTCTGACCCGCTGAGTTAACTCCAACTTTTTGTGTCTATCTTTGGTTTCAACTAGCATCTGCAGTTACTTCCTACACATCCTAGATTGTAATCATGTGTAGGCTTTCCTTTGACTGGAGAGCAGTAACGAGGGCTTTTCACGGTGCCTCAGTACACGTGACAATAACAAACCAAACCAAATCCCCTCCAGTTTATACCAGGCTGAACCTAAAGCACAGTGCAATCACTGGCACCCACCCCTGTAAGAATGTTTAGTTTAGCGATACAGCGCGGAAACATGCCCTTTTGCCCACTGAGCCCATGCCGACCAGCGATCCCCGCACATTAACACTAACCTACACCCACTAGGGACAATTTTTACATTTACCAAGCCAATTAACCTAGAAACCTGTTCGTCTTTGGAGTGTGGGAGGAAACCGATGATCTGGGAGAAAACCCACGCAGGTCACGGGGAGAACGTACAAACTCCGTAGTCGGGATTGAACCCGGGTCTCCGGCGCTGCATTCGCTGTAAGGCAGCAACTCTACCGCTGCACCACCGTGCAGCCAGTCTTAAGTTCCTTCAAAGATTTGTGCTCACAGTGTCTGCTTCTGGCAAGATTCACCTGTGAGAACACGATGAATACGTTTCCCTTTGTACAAAGATCTACCACGTCTAAAATTGTCAACAGATTACTTTTCCCTCAAACAACAGTCCAAAGGTAGTTGAAGGCCAAAACATTGTGGCCCATGGTCACCTTGACAACCACTGAGATGTTTCCCCAGCATTTTTAAAAGTTGCATTTGTGGCCATAGCACTTGCCAAATTTCAGTCATAACCTCCTCTGCTAAGTAAATGTCTCTCATACATTGGTCACCATTCAAGATAAGAGGCTACCTGCCTCCCAGAGAGCTCTGGTGTCTCGTCTCTCAAGTTTCCTGGTCCCATTCATTCACCTCCTTCCAAGCTTGGACGATGCAGTGCCAGTCCATTCCCCCTTCCAGGTTTAATTTCCAAATTCAACACTGCCAGACCACCCACACCTGACAACAACTTCTTTGCCGTAATATTTTACTTGACAAAAAAAAATTAACTTCAAGAAAAACCACACCACTCACAAAAGAGCAGAAAAGTCCTAACCAAATCGCATACAATTTTAGACGCTCAAAAAAGCAGCAAATTAATAGACCTAATGTAGAGGAAGGAACTGCAGATGCTGGCTTAAATCGAAGATAGACACATAATGCTGGAGTAACTCAGTGTGACAAGCAGCATCTCCAATGTTTTGGGGCGAGACCCTTCATCGGTCTGAAGAAGGGTCTCGCCCCGAAACGTCACCCATTCCTTCTCTCCGGAGATGCTGCCTGTCCCACTGAGTCACTCCAGCACTTTGTGTCTATCTTCAATTAATAGACCTATATCGTGTTTCCTGTAAAGAGCTGCTTCAGGGGTGGGGTTTGGAGGAGGATGGTGATGGAGGGGGGTGGGAGGGGCGCGCGTAGAGGGGTAATGTAGGAGAGTTCACTTAAAACCTGTTGTTCCAGCTGTGAGAAAAAAGCAAGGTGTTAACTGCAAAGGATTCTTATCAACTTTAGTTTAGAGATACAGCGCGGAAACAGGCTCTTCGGCCCACCGAGTCCACGCCGCCCAGCGATCCCCGCACATTAACACTATCCTACACGCACCGAGGACAATTTTACATTTACACCAAGCCCTATTAACCTAAAAACCTGTACGTCTTTGGAGTGTGGGAGGAAACCGGAGATCCTGGAGAAAACCCACGCAGGTCACGGGGAGAACGTGCAAACTCCGTACAGACAGCACCTGTAGTCGGGATGGAACCCGGGTCTCCGGCGCTGCATTCACTGTAAGGCAGCAACTCTACCGCTGCACCACCATGATCTTGCCTTTAGTCCCCTTCCTACTTTGGTCCATCTTATAACAAAGCTCTAGTCCACACAAAATTCATTATTCTAACACACTTTTCTCAATTTTCCATCCTCTGTAAAGCAACTAATTAAAAACATTGCTACTCATGTTCTTTTGCCAGTAATTCACATGGTGGTGGCTCATACCAGCTTCTGGTCATCCAGTTGTCATTCCACATTCGCGTTGCTTCATGATTTCAAAAGATCGGTAACTTTAAGTCAAGTCATTCAATTCTCCAAGTAGTCTCCATTTCTCCATCATCAAAATCACCGGGTAGGCATAAAATGCTGGAGTAACTCAGCGGGTCAGGCAGCATCTCGGGAGAGAAGGAATCGCTGACGTTTCAGGTCAAGACCCTTCTTCAGACTGATCTTGTTCTCTCCAGAGATGCTGCCTGTCCCGCTGAGTTACTCCAGATTTTGTGTCTACCTTCGATTTAAACCAGCATCTGCAGTTTTCTTGCTTTTCAAAATCACCAGCCTCCTTCACCCCATGATAGGTAATTCAACAATGTCATCATCACGTATCTAAACTCTAATTCTTCTCAACCCTGTCCACCTTTTTCTACTTCTATTAGATCCTTGTTGGACACAAGCGTTAGGACAATCCGCCTAATATATCTTTGTCTTCGCACAATTAAAAGATTTAAATGCACTTAAAATGCGTTGAATAATGCAAGATGTTGGTTGTTCCAAATGCACTGAAATACCATCCTGATAAGAAGTTGAACGGTGTGGAGAAAAGCTTGGAACAGCAAATTTCCTATTCACAGATTGGGTCATAAAATGACATTGACCCTTGCCTCTCCACCGCCCACCAGCAGGCCGGAGCCGTGCCTCACCTGAGTCCCAGGCTCAGCACCAGGCCTACCTACAGCCTCCACTCTGCGGAGTCCCGCACCATGTGGTCTGACTCTGCTGGGGCCTACTGCTCCCCCACTCCTACGGGGAACCTCAGTAATGATGGGTCTTCCCCTTCCCCCTCTTTTAACCAGGTTACCCCGATCACACCGCACCCATACAATCGTCCTCACGCCCCCTTCCTCTCTGAGCACCCACCATCCCCCTCCCGGTGGGCCGAATGGGGCTGTTTCCGCGTGTACCCTTGTTATTAGTGTTTAGTTTAATTTAAAGATACAGCGCGGAAACAGGCCCTCCGCGCCGACCAGCGATCCCCGCACACTAACACCATCCTACACCCACTAGGGACAATTTTTACATTTGCCCAGCCAATTAACCTACAAACCTGTACGTCTTTGGAGTGTGGGAGGAAACCGAAGATCTCAGAGAAAACCCACGCAGGTCACGGGGAGAACGTACAAACTCCGTACAGACAGTACCCGTAGTGGGGATGGAACCCGGGTCTCCGGCGCTGCATTCGCTGTAAGGCAGCAACTCTACCGCTGCACCACCGTGATGGCCGTTCTTTTGTATTTCTGCTTGCGTTTGTACTCTTATTCATATAACCTTTTTAAGAAGCCCACTGCTTATTTCAAAGCTCGTTTGCTGCAGAAATACAGACTTTAGAGTGTAGTTTGAGGTCATGGAATAACTGAAAGCCAAGATGCAGATTTTCAGACCGAAGGGAAATTAATCGTCAGGCAGAGGTGGGGTCAAAGCCGAGATCAGATGATACTGAATGCTAAATCAGTGTCTAGACCTGAACCTGCTAAAAAAAAAAAAAAAATTGAAATTCTCGTACTATTGTGAATTTAAAATGTTTTCTTTGAAAAGGGTCGATTATGTTCGAAAAAGAATTGACTGAATCGTGTAACACAGAAACTGGTTACTTTGCACTAATCGTTATTCCTTTACCATGTATCTGCACACTGTAAATGGATCAATTGTAATCATGAATTGTCTTTCTGCTGACTGGTTAGCACGCAACAAAAGCTTCTCACTGTACCTCGGTACACGTGACAATAAACTAAACTGGGTTACCAGTTGTTTTTTGGACATTGTCCAGTTCAGTGCAGATCTGTTGGTGTTAGAACCTCGATTTCTAGTTTAGTTTAGTGTAGTTGTCTTCATTATTATCTTCAAATTACAACAACATTTTAGCACAAGTCAAACTTATTCAGTTTAGTTCATTGTCACGTGTACCGAGGTACAGTGAAAAGCTTTTGTTGCATGCTATCCAGACAGCAGAAAGACAATACACGATTACAATCGATCCATTTACAGTGTATAGATACATGATGAGGGAATAACGTTTAGTGCAAGGTAAAGCCAGCAAAGTCCAAACAAGGATAGTCCGAGGTTCACCAAAGAGGTAGATAGTAGTTCAGCACTGCTCTCTGGTTGTGGTAGGATGATTCAGTTGCCTGATAACAGCTGGGAAGAAACTGTCCCTGAATCTGGAGGTTTCACACTTCTATACCTTTTGCCTGATGGAAAAACATCACATATTTTGTCCCTATGAAATGTGGTTGCACGGTAGGGTGGCACGGTGGCGCAGCGGTAGAGTTGCTGCCTTACAGCGAATGCAGCGCCGGAGACCCGGGTTCCATCCCGACTACGGGCGCTGTCTGTACGGAGTTTGTACGTTCTCCCCGTGACCTGCGTGGGTTTTCTCCGAGATCTTCAGTTTCCTCCCACACTCCAAAGACATACAGGTATGTAGGTTAATTGACTGGGTGAATGTAAAAATTGTCCCTAGTGTGTGTAGGATAGTGTTAATGTGCGGGATTCGCTGGGCGGCGCGGACACGGTGGGCCGAAGGGCCTGTTTCCGCGCTGTATCTCTAAAAATCTAAATGATGAATTTGCTCAGTATTAATACATCAGATAGTCTGGAATGAAGACCCAGGAACATTCTACCTTGAAGCTATGTAAATTAGCGGCTGTATACAAGAAAGGTTATATTTTGACCACCAAACTCCAGTCAACATTCAAACGAAAGGAAGGTTTTCTTTCGAGTCAAGTCTTAACCTTGACACAATTTAAGCAATTGGGAGAGCACCAACAATCTAATTTCCACTGGTTGATCAATCAGACAGCATCTTTCAAGGAAGTTCGATTAACTTCTGTAACCTAAAATGATTAATTTACCACCATGATATCTTTCATTAGTTGCCATCTATTTTGGGGTTTCTGTCATGGATAACTGAGTGCCTGAACACAATAATCTCAGGAACATGATGTGAGGGAACTGGCTTCCAGTAAAAATGCAACTGATAAATCAGTCTGAGGCAGAGAACCTGTCCAAACCATTGTGCTTCCAGCTCACTTTCTCCACATTTTAGAGGTGCAATCAGCATCCGCGTTTGTAACTGTCATCCTAATTGGTTATATATATATATATATAATTGCTGGTGTTCCACAGAACAACTGCAGTGTAGTAACACAAGAAATGAAAGTTGTTAAGTGCAGGAAGGAACTGCAGATGCTGGTTTACAACATTGAGCCAGTTCTGGAAGTATTAAGATAATTGACAATATCACAAAATGCTGGAGTAACTCAGCGGGACAGGCAGCATCTCTGGAGAGAAGGAATGGGTGACGTTTCGGGTCGAGACCCTTCTTCAGACTGTTAAAAGTGGGTTGCCAGTGCAGCATCTGACAACGTCCTGCCACGTCCCCTGACATCAGTGTGAAGAAGGGTCTCGACCCGAAACGTCACCCATTCCTTCCCTCCTGAGACGCTGCCTGACCCGCTGAGCTACTCCAGCATTGTGTGATATTGTCAATTATCTTAATACTTCCAGAACTGGCTCAATGTCAAAATTCTGATGAATGTTCCTGAAACGGAATGGAATGAATGGAATTGTGGCATTGCATGCAGAGTATCTGCTAAAAAGCTTGAATGCCAGCAATATTGCTCAAGCATATCTATCACTGAGAGAAATCTTTAATACCCAGTAGATGAGCAACAACATGGAAATTTTAAAACATATTTTGATAACATTGGACATTTACATAAATATTCCATGCATTTTCAAAGCCAAATGTTGATCGATGTTTCAAATCAAACAAATAAATATATTTAACACAGATCACAACTTAAACTTGATGTGGTTACCATTATTTTGGATCATTTGCTTCTTCCTAAAGTATTAGTTTAGTTTAGAGATACAGTGCGGAAACAGGCCATTCGGCCCACCGGGTCCGCACCGACCAGCGATCCCCGCACATTAACACTATCCTACACCCACGAGGGACAATTTCTTTTTTACATTTACCAAACCAATTAACCTACAAACATCTTTGGAGTGCGGGAGGAAACCGAAGATCTCAAAGAAAACCCACGCAGGTCACGGGAAGAGCGTACAAACCCCGTACACACAGCACCCGTAGTCGGGATGGAACCCGGGTCTCCGGCGCTGCATTCGCTGTAAGGCAGCAACTCTACCGCTGCGCCACCGTGCCACCCTTTTTGGAAGATTAGAATATTTGAATAACTTTCTGGCAGATACGTGACACTTAGTTTCATTGTCTGCAATTACTGTCGACGATACAACAACCATTAAGCCAGGAGGAAACAGCGTGGTGGCAGTGCTGTCTTAGTTGGACACTGTCTGATTTTCAGCTCAGAATGTGGTTGGATTAGCAGAGCCAGCCACCGTTCACCAAACTAGTGATATTCTTGCTATTGAGGGAGTGCAGCGTAGGTTCATGAGGTTAATTCCAAAAATGGCGGGACTGTGGTATGTTGAAAGAATGGAGCGACTGGGCTTGTATACACTGGAATTTAGAACGATGAACGGGGATCTTATTGAAACATAAGATTATTAAGGGATTGGACACGCTAGAGGCAGGAAACATGTTCCCAATGTTGGGGGAGTCCAGAACTAGGGGCCACAGTTTAAGAATAAGGGGTAGGCCATTTAGAACGGAGATGAGGAAAACCTTTTCACTCAGAGAGTTGTGAATCTGTGGAGTTCTCTGCTTTAGAAGGCGGTGGAGGTCAATTCTCCAGATGCTTTCAAGAGATAGTTAGTTAGACCTCTTAAAGATAGCGGAGCCAGGGGGTATGGGGAGAGGACAGGAACGGGGTACTGATTGTGAATGATCAGCCATGATCACATTGAATGGCGGTGCTGACTCGAAGGGCCGAATGACTAATCCTGCACCTATTGTCTATTATCTATTGTCTATTATTCTTAAACTGTGGCCCCTGGTTCTGGACTCCCCCAACATCAGGAACATTTTTCCTACATCTATCCTGTCCAATCCCCTAAGAATTTTATGTTTCCATACGATCCCCTCTCATCCTTCTAAATTCCAATGAATATATGCCCAGTCGTTCCATTCTTTCATCATATGACAGTCCCGCCATCCCAGGAATTAACCTGGTGAACCTATGCTGCACTCCCTCAATAGCAAGAATGTCCTTCCTCAAACTAGGAGACCAAAACTGCACACAATACTCCAGGTGTGGTCTCACCAGGGTCGTGTACAACTGCAGTAGGACCTCCTTGCTCCTAAACTCAAATCCTCTTTCTATGAAGGCCAACATGCCATTTGCTTTCGTCACTGCCTACAGTACCTGCATGTTTATTTTCAGTGACTAATGTACCAGCACGCCCAGGTCTCGTTGTACGTCCCCTTTTCCTAATCTGACACCATTCAGATAATAATCTGCCTTCTTATTTTTGCCACCAAAGTGGATAACCTCACATGTATCCACATTATACTGCATCTGCCATACATCTGCCCACTCACCCAACCTGTCCAAGAAACCCTGCAGCCTCATGTGGAGATGGCACATTTAATTTATGCCAACCAGTTATTCAGATTATTTAATGCCAGGCGAAACATGAAACACGTTCACATCCCATTAAAACTATAAGAATATTCTATCTATTTAACACATTTGCTATCACTATAACTGGAATGGTATAGCAGTTTTCACAGCTGTGATTCATAGCATATTATGTATACAGACACAATTTGTATAGTGGCACTGTAAAACACGAGACACACTAAGCTCGTTCCAAATACATGATATAATACCATCTAATGTGCTGTGTGTTTGCAGATGACCACAGCTTTAAATTTAGCGGCATTTATTTTGTATAACTCAGCATGATATTAACAAACTTATTTCGAGCCTTGTTTCACCATTTCATTCACTTTGGGAAAGTACCTTGATCATAATGGGGGCTATTTGCATTTCTCTGGGATGATTTAACAATTTGGATCAATAATTAGTGTTGTTAACTGGAGCTCTTGAAACTCTTCAGCTCAACCTCTCTGTTGCCTGCCATGAAATGCATATCATCAAAACTGCTACCATCTCCAAAGTAGGATTGTATGAACTTTCACAATCTCCCAGCTGGTCAGATAATGAAATTCAATAAAGTTGAATTCCTAAAATGCTGGAGTAACACTGGACAGACAGCATCTCTGGATAGACAGCATCTCTGGAGACCGTCGACCCGAAACGTCACCCATTCCTTCTCTCCAGAGATGCTGCCTGTCCCATTGAGTTACCCCAGCATTTTGTGTCCAACTTCGGGGTAAACCAGCATCTGCAGTTCCTTCCTACGCCAGTTAAGTTCACATATTTCTATTGCAAAAATGAAAGAGTGCTAAATATTAGCAAAGAAATAATTCTATGGAATAATAAAGCAATTACAAAAAATGTTCTACATATAATAAATACATTCCAGAATCTAAGATTTCTAGTACTTAATACGATGAATGGAACAAACTAATCTTCCTTTAAGAATACAGGAGGTAAAAGCAAATGGACTTGAATCACTGAAGGTAATGCACAGATTTTGTAAAAATAGCATCAACTAAGGCCAGGCTTTGAATATATTAGAAAATAGGATTTTAGTATGTGCGAGGGCCAAGCTAGATGACCTCCCATGCATGCTAATAAAACCAGCATAGCACAGGATACCCCTGGAGAGAGTGGCAAACTCATCTCTCTTCACATGGTCCGAGCCTAAACTTCAAGAGTGTTAATGAAACAAATCCTCCATCAAAATACGAAGAGCAAGTAGTCAAAGGAACCAATACACTTGGCATTCGAGTGTAACTAGACCAATTACACAACACAGCAGTATCTCACGCTGCTACATTAAGGCAGGACATGTTCTGATGTTGGAAGAGTTTCTGTAAGTTACCCTTCCGCCCCACAAAGTTACATGTTTTTAAGTGGTCTTATTCAATCGGGTAAATACTTTATGACATAATTTAAATCTATTTATAATATTTTCAAAGACCGTCTGACCGCAAGACTGCAACCAAGACCACAAGAAATCGCAGCGATTTGTGGACACAGCCCAGACCAACCTCCCTTCCATTGACTCCATTTATACCTCACGCTGCCTCGGCAAGGCCAGCAGCATAATCAAGGACCAGTCGCACCCTGGCCACTCCCTCTTCTCCCATAAGGTATAGAAATGTGAAAACGCACATCTCCAGATTCAGGGACAGTTTCTTAACAGGCAACTGAATCATCCTACCACAACCAGAGAGCAGTGCTGAACTACTATCCACCTCATTGGAGACCCTCAGACTATCCTTGATCAGACTTTGCTGGCTTGACCTTGCACTAAACGTTATTCCCTTATCATGTATCTGTACACTATAAATGGATCGATTGTAATCATGTATTGTCTTTCTGCTGACCAGTTAGCACAACACGTGACAATAAACTAAAGTGAACAAAGTCTCCTGAATATCAGAGATAATTAAAAGCACAGCTTTGGCCTTGGCCTCCAAGGCTGGCCATGTAATGGGCCTGCTGGAAGTGCCCTGAAATGAAGGCCGCCGGTACAACAGACTTGGTGGGAACCAGTGTGTAGATGCTTGTTTAAACCAAAGACAACGGCTCAGTGCGGCTCAGTGCAGCACGGTGGCGCAGTGGTAGAGTTGCTGCCTTACAGCGAATGCAGCGCCGGAGACCCGGGTTCCATCCTGACTACGGGTGCTGTCTGTACGGAGTTTATACGTTCTCCCCGTGACCTGCGTGGGTTTTCTCCGAGATCTTCGGTTTCCTCCCACACTCCAAAGACGTACAGGTAAATGGCTTGGTAAATGCAAAAATGTAAAATGTCCCACCTCCCACTCATTTTCAGCTTTCTGCCCCCACCTACAATCAGTCTGAAGAAGGGTCCCGACCTGAAACGTCACCTGTCCATTTCCTGTCCATTTCCTCCAGAGATGCAGTCTGATCCGCTGAGTTACTCCAGCACTTTTTGTTTCTTTTTGTAAACCAGCATCTGCAGTTCCTTGTATCTTAATTATATCCTTTAGCTGTTTTTATGAATTATTGACCAAAATTATTAAACGTTTCCCTGCTTTTCTTCCTGTGGACAGTTGGTTGGAATATGCCGGATTCGGTCTGGTTCCCATTAGAAGACAAACACAACAAACACAACAAGCTGGCGTATCTCAGTGGGACAGGTAATTGGTAATTAGTAACTTGCCCCTTGTGTGTAGGTGAGTGGTGGGATCCGAAGGGGTGGGGAGGGGGGAAATTGATGAGAAAATGGTGTCAATGAGTTTTTGATTGTCGGTGGGGACTCAGAGAGTCAATCGTATATCGCTACAATATTCTGCGATTTATTTTGTATATTCTGATGCCATCACACAGAGTTTGGTTTTTATATTGGTATATCTCCTGCCCGATGTACTGATAGGTTCAGAAGAGTGGAAACAAACCTAGGGAACACCCAGCATTTCTTAAGTTAGTTATTGCTTCGATAAACTAGGCTCTGTTGTCATGTGTCACCAGGGATACCCGCAGGAGACTCCTGCCAAACAGGGCAGTGTGGTACCGCAAGCACACCCGTCAAAGTAGCAGGATTAATTGGACTGTTGCCCCGAGCTCATGGTTCCCTGGACCACAATGTTTCTTCTAACGTCATCCAATTCACCTGCAGGCTTCTCCAGGTGCAAGGCACAACAAGTGACCAACTTTGGCAGCTGCTGAGATCCTGCCCCTGGTTCCCCAATCAAAGCTTCCACTTCCATCAACTACAGGCACTCTTCGACTTCCGATATTTCGACTTCCGATATTTCGACTTCCGATATTTCGACTTAGCGATGGTGCAAAAGCGACACACATTCAGTAGAAACCGTACTTGGAATTTTGAATTTTGATCTTTTCCCGGGCTCACAGACCTGTCCACCGCTCAGACTGGCAGTCTCTTACACGGTACGATACTCTCGCATGATGCTGGGCAACGGCAGCGAGCCACAGCTCCCAGTCAGCCATAATTGGGAGCTGCCACGGCTATGATGTTGGGTAGGTTAGGTGGCCACCTCAAAAACATTGCCCGTCTCCGTCCATCCCTCTCCTCCACAGCTGCAGAAACCCTCATCCACGCCTTCATCACCTCCCGTCTGGACTACTGCAACAGCCTCCTCTATGGCGCACCCTCAAAAATCATCAATAAACTTCAATACATTCAAAACTCCGCTGCCCGTCTACTCACACACACCTCGATCCGTGACCATATCACCCCCGTCCTTTATAAACTCCACTGGCTCCCCATCCCCCAGAGAATCCAGTACAAAATCCTCCTCATAACCTACAAAGCCCTCCATAACCTGGCCCCATCCTACCTGACCGACCTCCTCCACAGGCACACTCCCACCTGCACCCTCCGCTCTGCCGCTGCCAATCTCCTATCCCCCCACATCCGGACTAAACTCAGATCCTGGGGGGACAGGGCTTTCTCCATCGCTGCTCCCACCCTATGGAACTCACTACCCCAAACCGTTAGAGACTCCCCCACACTCACCACATTCAAAACATCGCTGAAGTCTCACCTGTTCAGTACTACCTTCAACCACTGAAGGTCACCTCACCTACTGTCTCCTTTCTCTGTTCATTTATTTATTTACTTATTTATCTATTTATTAATTTCCCTATGTTCTCAAAATCTCTGTAAAGCGTCTTTGAGTGTATGAAAAGCGCTATATAAATAAAATGTATTATTATTATTATTATGATGTTGGGTAGGTTAGGTGGCTATGATGTTGGTAGGTTATCTGCATCCCAGGGTACTTAAGGAGGTGGCTCTAGAAATCATAGACGCATTGGTGATCATTTTCCATTGTTCTATAGATTCAGGATCAGTTCCTGTGGATTGGAGGGTAGCTAATGTTGTCCCACTTTTCAAGAAAGGAGGGAGAGAGAAAGCAGGAAATTATAGACCAGTTAGCCTGACATCGGTGGTGGGGAAGATGCTGGAGTCAATTATCAAAGATGTAATAGCGCGCATTTAGATAGCAGTAACAGGATTGTTCTGAGACAGCATGGATTTACGAAATCATGCTTGACTAATCATCTGGAATATTTTGAGGATGTAACAAGTAAAATGGACAGGGGAGAGCCAGTGGATGTGGTGTACCTGGACTTTCAGAAAGACTTTGATAAGGTCCCACAGAGGGCATTAGTGGGCAAAATTAGAGCACATGGTATTGGAGGTAGGGTATTGACATGGATAGAAAATTGGTAGGCAGACAGAAAGCAAAGAGTGGGGATAAATGGGTCCCTTTCAGAATGGCAGGCAGTAACTAGTGGGGTACTGCAAGGCTCGGTGCTGGGACCGCAGCTATTTACAATATACATTAATGATTTAGATGAAGGAATTAAAGGTAACACTAGCATATTTGCAGATGACACAAAGCAGTTCATGTGTGAACTATGAGGAAGATGCTATGAGATTGCAGAGTGTGAGTGGGCGGATGCATGTCAGATGCAGTATAATGTGGATAAATGTGAGGTTAGCCACTTTGGAGGCTAGATGGTGTCAAGTTAGGAAAAGGGGACCATCAACGAGATCTGGGTGTCCTAGTGCATCAGTCACTGAAAGGAAGCATGCAGGTACAGCAGGCAGTGAAGAAAGCCAATGGAATATTGGCCTTCATAACGAGAGGATTTCAGTATAGGAGCAAAGAGGTCTTTCTGCAGTTGTTCAGGGCCCTGGTGAGACCGCACCTGTAGTATTGTGTGCAGTTTTGGTCTCCTAATCTGAGGAAGGACATTCTTGCTATTGAGGGCGTGCAGCATAGGTTCACCAGGTTAATTCACGGGATGGCGGGACTGTCATATGATGAAAGAATGGAGTGACTAGGCTTGTATACACTGGAATTTAGAAAGATGAGAGGGGATCTTATAGAAACAAATAAAATTATTAAGGGTTTGGACACGCTAGATGCAGGAAACATGTTCCCGATGTTGGGGGAGTCCAGAACTAGGGGCCACAGATGTGAGGAAAAACTTTTTCACAGAGAGTTGTGAATCTGTGGAATTCTCTGCCTCAGAAGGCAGTGGAGGCCAATTCACTGGATGCATTCAAAAGAGAGTTAGATAGAGCTCTGGGGGCTAGCAGAATCAAGGGATATGGGGAGAAGGAAGGCACGGGTTACTGATTGAGAATGATCAGCCATGATCACATTGAATGGCGGTGCTGGCTCGAAGGACCGAATGGCCTACTCCCCAAACATCAGGAACATGTTTCCTGCATCTAGCGTGTCCAAACCCTTGATAATTTTAGACGTATCTAAAAGATCCCCTCTCATCCTTCTAAATTCCAGTGAATACAAGCCCAGTTGCTCCATTCTTTCAGCTTATGACAGTCCCGCCATCCCAGGAATTAACCTCGTGAACCTACGCTGCACTGCCTCAATAGCAAGAACTTCCTTCCTCAAATAAGCGACCAAAACTGCACACAATACTCCAGGTGCAGTCTCACCAGGGCCCTGAACAACTGCAGAAGGACCTTGTTGCTCCTATTCCTGCACCTATTGTCTGTGTATCTATGAAACATGCAAACTTCACACAGGCAACAGCAGAGGTCCGGATTGAACTCTGCTTGCAAGTCAATTTTATTTGTATAGCACATTTAAAAACAACCCACGTTGACCAAAGTGCTGTACATCAGTTCAGGTACTAAGAAACGAACATACAATGGCACACAAACATAACAGCACATACATAAAGAGTTCACAGCGCCCCCTCAGAGGGCCTCAAACGCTCGGGAGTAGAAATAGGTTTTGAGCCTGGACTTAAAGGAGTGGATGGAGGGGGCAGTTCTGGTGGGGAGAGGGATGCTGTTCCACAGTCTAGGAGCTGCAACCGCAAAAGCGCAGTCACCCCTGAGCTTAAGCCTAGACCGCGGGATAGTGAGTAGCCCCACGTCGGCCGACCTGAGGGACCTGGAGATAGAGAGGGGGGTTAGAAGATTTTTGATGTAGGGGTAGGAATGTCCATTTAGGGCTTTATACGTGAATAGGAGGAGCTTGAAGTTGATTCTGTACCGTACAGGGAGCCAGTGGAGAGAGGCCAGAATCGGGGTGATGTGGTCCCTTTTACGGGTACCCGTCAGGAGTCTCGCTGCGGCGTTTTGGACCAATTGCAGGCGGGACAGGGAAGATTGGCTGATCCCAGTGTATAGGGAGTTGCAGTAGTCTAGGTGGGAGGAAATGAATGCTGGAACTGTGGAGCATCAGTTCCACTCCGTGTACGGCTGTGTGACTCAGGAAATGCTGGAAAGTAGAAAAATGTTAAACAAGTTAACCTCCCCCACTAAAAACGAAATTAAACAAACATATACATTAAACTAATTAAATGAACTTAGTTTAGTTTAGAGATACAGCGCGGAAACAGGCCCTTTTGGCCCACCGGGTCCGCGCCGACCAGCGATCCCCACACACTAACACTATCCTACACCCACTAGGGACAATTTATACATGCACCAAGCCAATTAACCTACAAACCTACACATCTTTGGAATGTGGGAGGAAACCGAAGATCTCGGAGAAAACCCATGCAGGTCACGGGGAGAACGTACAAACTCCGTACAGACGGCACCCGTTGTCAGGATGGAACCCGGGACTCCGGCGCTGCATTCGCTGTAAGGCAGCAAATCTACCGCTGCGCCACCGTGCCACACTAATGAAATACACAGCTTTATTTTCCTTTAACTGTGGCAGTAGATTTCTGTCAGTCATGCACACATTGGCCAGCTTAATCTGGTGCAGGCCACATATTGTGCCCTGCAATCACTACTTCGTAATGGCACAGTTAATCGCACTGTGGCCCTTGGATTCATTAATTGATTGATTGAAATAATTAGCATTAAATCAATAGTCTTTTGTCCCACCGAGTCCATGCCAGCCATTGATCACCCGTTCACACTAGTTTTATGTTATCCCACTTCTCCATCCATTCCCCAGCTGCAATCCCGCACATCCTTAAAGATAGCGGAGTCAGGGGGTATGGGGAGAAGGCAGGAACGGGGTACTGATTGAGAATGATCAGCCATGATCACATTGAATGGCGGTGCTGGCTCGAAGGGTCGAATGGCCTCCTCCTGTACCTATTGTCTATTGTCTATCTTTGGGATGTGGGAGAAAACTGGAGCAAGCCCACGCGGTCACGGGGAGAACGTGCAAACTCCACACAGACAGCACCCGAAGTCAGGTCTCAGGCACCGTGAGGCAGCAGCTGTGCCAGCTCAGTGCAAATCTTAGAAGATGGGCTCTCATTCTCACCAATTGCATGTAGTTTATACCAGACACAAAAGGCTGATCTGATAAGGGTCTCCACCCGAAACATCACCCATTCCTTCTCTCCAGAGATGCTGTCTGTCCCACTGAGTTACTCCAGCTTTTTGTATCTACCTTCAATTTAAACCAGCATCTGCAGTTCCTTCCAACACACTTACAGTCTATTCTCATTTGTAAGAGCATGATTTCAATATTGGCGCAGCTGAACTGTGACACACTCACCTTTGCACTTAGTCTAAACCCTGCTCCAGACACACTAGGTTGACATTTTATCATATCATATCATATCATATATATACAGCCGGAAACAGGCCTTTTCGGCCCTCCAAGTCCGTGCCGCCCAGCGATCCCCGCACATTAACACTATGCAGTATCAACATTTAAATACCTGGGAGTCCACATCACAGAGGATCTGACATGGACAACACACATTGCCGCACTGGTGGGTAAGGCAAAGCAGCGCCTTTACCACCTCAGACAGCTGAGGAAATTCAGAGTGTCTCTGAGGATCCTTCATTGCTTCTACTCTGGGGCTGTAGAGAGCATCCTGTCCGGCAACATCACAGTCTGGTTTGGGAACAGCTCTGCCCAGGACAGGAAGGCCCTGCAGAGAGTAGTGCGTTCGGCAGAACGCACCATGGGAACTACATTCACCCCCCTGCAGGACCTATACATCAGGAGGTGCAGATCCAGAGCCAGCAACATTATGGGGGACCCCTGCCACCCCAGCAACGGACTGTTCCAGCTGCTACGGTCAGGCAAACACCTCCGCTGTCACGTTGTGAAAACAGAGAGGATGAGACTGAGTTTCTTCCCACAGGCCATCAGGACAGTTAACTATTATAACTCCAGGGACTAAATTTTGTCTTCTCTGTATTAACTTTAATTTATATGCTGTAACTGTAATTCTTTTTTGTGCACAATCCGCAGGCATTGCCACTTTCATTTCACTGCACATCGTGTGTGTATGTGACAAATAAACTTCACTTGACTTGCTGAACTGGTAAATGTAAGTGTGAAATGAAAAGCTGAACATCAGGCCGCAGTGCAGTAAATGTATAAATGTCATGAAGAATAAGATGGTTGCTCGAATTACTCAACGACCATCTTCAAAGACAGAACACTGCCCGCGCTTTGAACACAATCCCATGGCTGTACAACTCGATAATGATGCAAACATCTTTTCACCATTTCTAATTTTACCCTGCACAGCAAACTGCTTAAGATAAAGTATCTGAAATATACTTCTGACAGTTAAACTGCACCTGACCATTTTGACTCCAACTTTAAATGTTCTTTCTCTATTTAACTTTAGCTACATTTATCCAGTTGCGTCTGTAATCGTCAAAGAGATTATCGGCGTACTTCAGTGACATCGTAGTAATATAACTCAAACTGATCAAATGCAAGCAAGCGTGGAGATACAAGATTATATGTGGAACAACGTTGAGGATTTAACGTTCAATTTATCAATACAATGGTCAGGAAAAGAGAAAAATCTGGTTTATTCCTTGCAATATCTGAGCCACAAAGCATTTTTGGTTACTTACAATGAAGCAATTGGAAATCCAATCAGGTCATAAAGACCTATCGAGGAGTTTAGCTAAGGTCAGAACACGGAGTTCATTTCTAAATGACACAATGCTATAATGGAAAGATGATAAATTTGGTCATTTTGAAGCATTAAGCAAAATGATTCAAAGGTCATTTTCACTGAGATTTTGTTCAAATTATGTTTTTGCTTCGAAATTGCAATGTATGTTCTTCAGAAAAAAAATGTGGTACTCATATTCAGTCTGAAGAAGAGTCTCGATCGAAACGTCACCCATTTCTTCTCTCCAGAGATGCTGCCTGACCCGCTGAGTTACTCCAGCATTTTGTGTCTATCTTCAAGAACATATTAGTTTATTTTCAATTATATTGTACAAGTAAAAGGTCAGTAACACAGCCAGACTATCATCAACCAATGAATTAAAAATGATTGTCCATTAATGCTGAAAATTCAGCTTTTAAATTCATGCTGAGCAGAGTTAAGGAATTTGAACTGAATGCCATGACTGGGGAAATTATACAGTTGCAAGGTGAATTACTCTTTGGCTGCACCTAACCACACTCATTGTCTCTCAAATACATGTGAAAACCCCCCTGATAAATCCCACTGATAATATCTTCAGATGTTACTCTTTCGGCACGCAACTGAATGTACACTTGCATGTAGGGTTGCCAACTTCCTCACTCCCAAATAAGGGACAAAAGGTGACCCGAAACGCCACCCGTTCCTTCTCTCCAGAGATGCTGCTTGACCTGTTGAGTTACTCCAGCATTTTGTGTCTCCTTTTATTTTGGTATTGAGTTTATGTAATTGCAATTTCAGCCATAGTTAGGGTTGCCATCTATCTCACTCCCAGCTAAGGGACAAGGTGACGTCACCGCCCCGCGCCCCACGTGACCTCACCCAGCCAGCGGGCACGTGCTCCAGCACCACCAATGGTGGCCGCCCGGGCCGGGAGGCGGGTTGCTAGGCAACCTCCGTTAGGCGGCGCCCGGGACTACAGCACCCCCCGGGCCTAATACGGGACAAGGGCGGCCGTACGGGACAAACCAATTTAGCCCAATATACGGGATGTCCCGGCTAATACGGGACAGTTGGCAACACTACTTGCGTACAAGAATCAAATTACCACATCCATTTGTTATCCCATACATCACTATTTTATTTATCTCAGTATTATAAATCCATTCCCCATTCAGATAAAAAATTATGTCGTGCACGTCACAGGGGAAAGTAAAACCAGTGTATGTACATTTTAAGGACTCGCATTATTTAATACAGAACAGTGCAGCACAGAAACAGACACTTTAGCCCATAACCTGCCTGCCGAACATAGTGCCATGCTAAACTAATCACCTCTGACTGCTCACGACCCCTATCCCTCATTCCCTGCACATCCATGTCTCTATCTGAAAGCCTCTTGAATGCCATGATCATATCTACCTCCACCACCACCCCTAGTAGCACATTCACGGCACGGTGGCGCAGCGGTAGAGTTGCTGCCATACATCGAAAGCAGCCTGGGTTCGACCCCGACTACGGGTGCTGTCTGTACGGAGTTTGTACGTTCTCCCCGTGACCTGCCTGGGTTTTCTCCGAGATCTTCGGTTTCCTCCCACACTCCGAAGACGTACAGGTTTGTAGGTTAATTGGCTCGGTAAATGTAAAGATTGTCCCTAGTAGGATAGTGTTAATTTTTTTTTTTAGATTTAGAGATACAGCGCGGAAACAGGCCCTTCGGCCCACCGAGTCCGCGCCGCCCAGCGATCCCCGCACATTAACACCATCCTACACCCACTAGGGACAATTTTTACATTTACCCAGTCAATTTTTTTTTCACTGAGAGTGATCAGCCATGATCGCATTGAATGGCGGTGCTGGCTCGAAGGGCTGAATGGCCTACTCCTGCACCTATTGTCTATTGTCTATTAATTAACCTACAAACCTGTACGTCTTTGGAGTGTGGGAGGAAACCAAAGATTTCGGAGAAAACCCACGCAGGTCACGGGGAGAATGTACAAACTCCGTACAGACGGCGCCCGTAGTCAGGATCGAACCCGAGTCTCCGGCGCTGCATTTATTTATCTCAGTATTATAAATCCATTCCCCATTCAGATAAAAAATTATGTCGTGCACGTCACAGGGGAAAGTAAAACCAGTGCGGGGATCGCTGGTCGGTGTGGACCCGGTGGGCCGAAAGGGCCTGTTTCCGCGCTGTATCTCTAACCTAAATTCCAGGCATCCACCACTCCAAAAACTTGATCCATGCATCTCCTTTAAACTTTGCCCTTCTCACCTTGAAGCTGTACCTTCTGGACTTTGACATTTCCATCCTGAGATAAAGGTTCTGACCATCTCACCTTTCACGGTTTTATACACCTCTATCAGATTACACCCCAGCGGTATGAACATTGACCTCGAACTTCAGGTAGTCCTTGCTTCCCCTCTCTATCCTCTCCTCATTCCCAGTTCTCCCACTAGTCTTCCTGTCACCGACCACATCCTATCTTGGTCCCGCCCCCTCCCGACATCAGTCTGAAGAAGGGTCTCGACCCGAAACGTCACCCATTCCTTCTGTCCAGAGATGCTGCCTGACCCGCTGAGTTACTCCAGCATTTTGTGCCCACCTCTTTGGTATCATCTTTGTCAAATGGCAAAGTTGAGGCTTGGCTTTGTCAAACATCAAACATTCCTCTCCGTAGTTCTGGTCAGGACTTGATTCGATCATTCAACACGTTCAGATCATTGGATCTGGGCAACGTAGACGAGTCTGTGCATCTCAATAGATGCCACCTTCAGTAGGCCTTCAGAATAACCAACGTTGCAAAAAAGCTATCCACTCTGTAAAACCTCAGTGCAACCTCAGGGTGCTTCTCTGCCCCACCCCCACCAATCTGTCTGTGGCCTCTTCACTGTTAAATGAGGCCCAGTAGAAGCATGAGGAATCCCACTTCATCTTGCTGCTGGGCCCACCTCCATAGTTCAGCCTCAACATTGAATTATATTCCCATTTCCACACTGACCTTTCTGCCCTGGGCCTCCTCCAGACTGAGGCCCAACACAAATTGGGGGAACAGCACCATGTATTTCACTTGGGCACCTTGCAACCCAGCAGTATGAATATTAATATTCGAGTAACCCCTGCATATATATATATATATATATATATAATATCTCTCTCTCTCTCTCTCTCTCTCTCTCTCTCTCTCTCTCTCTCTCTCTCTCTCTCTCTCTCTCTCTCTCTCTCTCTCTCTCTGTTCCTCCCCCACGAAGGTCGTTGTACGAGCTTCAAAGTCGTCTTGTTGAGTCTCATTGTCTATACTCATTTTCACCTAGGCCACAGTGTGTGGTGTGGGGTGTGGTAGCAGGATTCGCAGATACTTGTAGAATCTGACAGGGACCGTGACGAGAATGCTCCTACTATGACACCCTTTGCTACCTCAGCCTTTGAAATCATGCAGAAGTTTCCTCTCTTCTGTCCATCCCCTGGACTGCAGTGCATCGTCCAGAAGGCCCAAACTCTGGGAAGAGAGACTAGAGAAATCTCCGGAAGACATTCACATGGCAATCGATTCCTCTGAGAAACTCCCACCAGGTTGCGACCAGCCGAGGATAACCTGGTGCAGTCTCAACAGACTGAGGACAGGCATGGGGAGGGGCAAACCGAATGTGCTGAAGTGGGGATATACTGAAGATACGGCAGACTGCGAGTGTGGACGGGGCCTCCAGACTATGGAACATCTCCTGAGCTGTGACACGCTGCATGACACACGCACTGTAAAGGGTCTTGCAGAGGCTAACCACGTGGCATTACAATTTGCTCGCTATTGGCAAACAGTTGCGTGATGGCACAAATAAATAAACCTAGGCCTTCCATCACAGTGAGGAGGGGACTGGAGGAGACTCACTGTGATGGATGTTTCTTTTTTATGTTTGTTTTGTGTTGGTTTGTGGTTGTGTAATTGCTTATTTTATTGCTCTTACTGTTGGACTGTGGGTGACGAAATCTCATCCAAAAGACTTATTTTTTGGATGACAATAAAGATAATTCTGATTCTGAGCTAACAATGGCCTGTTTCCCTTTATCATCATTCCTTTTTTACATATCTTTCATTCATTTGTTCTATATCTCTCTACATCACCGTCCATATTTCTCGTTTCCCTCTCCCCTGACTCTCAGTCTGAAGAAGGGTCTCGACCCGAAACGTCACCCATTCCTTCTCTCCCGCTGAGTTACTCCAGCATTTTGTGTCTACCTTCAGTTTAAACCAGCATCTGCAATTCCTTCCTACACATTGATATCTACACCTTCCAGTAAAACACTATTGTGGCTGTATTCTGCTACAAATGATCAAACTCTCATATCTCTCTGTCCATTAATATAATGTTCCTCAGCCCTGCAATTAACACAACATAAAGCAGCATCATTATCTTCCAAATGTTCATTTGTCCTTTCTCTTTACCCTCGTGTCAGCCTTCCCTTTCTCCTATCCATCTCTCCCACTAGTTTCTCTGCAGCTTAAAGTTATTTTTAATCTCCCTTTCCCAGTTCACCCAAGAGCCATTGACCCGAGGAATTGACATTATTTCTCTTTCCACAGATGCCTGCTCACTTGCCAAGTGTCCCAGCTTTTTCGTCAGATTTTTTTGATGATGACTTTATGATTTTTACCAGCAAGCTGTATAAGCAAATTGATCCGAGGCATGACTCACATCAAATAAACATACTTAGAAACGTGGAGGAGGAGAGGGCTACAACAGTTCATGCCACTAAATGCTGGATAATTTAAGATGTAGTCAGTAGAGGTTAGTTTATATACAAATTATGGATTAAATCAGTCTGACTGACCACTCTGATTAAATTTTATCTCTGTATGTTTCGTTGTCACCTTCTCCTAGATAATAATGATCCATTTTTAATTTTCCTTGATCTATCCCCTATGATGTCTCATTTTCACACCTTACACATCCATAGCTCGGTGTCTCCTAACTCTCAGTCTGCAGAAGGGTCTCGACCTGAAACGTCACCCGTTCCTTCTAACCAGAGATGCTGCCTGACCCACTGAGTTACTCCAGCATTTTGTCTATCTATGGATTAGACAATAGACAATAGACAATAGGTGCCGGAGGAGGCCATTCGGCCCTTCGAGCCAGCACCACCATTCAATGTGATCATGGCTGATCATTCTCAATCAGTACCCCGTTCCTGCCTTCTCCCCATACCCCCTGACTCCGCTATCCTTAAGAGCTCTATCTAGCTCTCTCTTGAATGCATTCAGAGAATTGGCCTTCACTGAGGCAGAGAATTCCACAGATTCACAACTCTCTGACTGAAAAAGTTTTTCCTCATCTCCGTTCTAAATGGCCTACCCCTTATTCTTACCTGAACAAAATTAAAACTAGATGGGAGGATGACCTTGGTATGGATCTATCTGAGGAATGCTGGACAGAAGCACTGAAAAGAGTTAATTCCTCGTCATCATGTGCAAGATTGGGGCTCATACAATTCAAAGTTTTCCACAGGGTTCATTTAAGCAAAGCCGGGCATGCTGAGATATATCCGGGGACAGACGCTGGCTGTGACAGATGCTCCTTGTCTCCAGCCAATCTAGCTCACGCATTCTGGTCCTGCCCCAAACTTGGTGACTACTGGACAGTGGTTTTTAAAACCATCAAGTCCTTGGGGTGACAGTGAGGCTTTGCCCACTTGTAGCTGTATTCGGCATAACAGATGGAACTTTGGGTTTAAATGCAAACCAATCTGACATCATTGCATTCACATCACTTTTGGCCCGTAGGAGAATTTTGCTGGTCTGGAAATCTACAACTCCTCCATCTGCTGCCGCTTGGCTAGAGGACGTAATGTTTTTTCTAAAACTAGAAAAGATCAAATTTATACTGAGGGGGTCTGTGAAAAAGTTTTATTCGGAATGGGAACCTTTTCTGTCATACTTTGAGAATCTAAAAGAACTACCCACTGACTGAGGGCACTTGATTGTAGTTGGGGATCTGCCTTTAATTATGTTTTACTTTTATTTATTTACTTATTTTTGTTTACACAATTGCCGATTACCTCACAGGATGGCTGATGCATAATGAATTGAGAGAATCCTGAACCATCTGACATGTTGTAGATATGTATGGGCCTGCGCCTTGGAAGGATGTAGAGGTTTTGCTGTCAAATTGTGCATTTGTATTTGTGATATGATGTATTGTGAACACATCAGCTGCAAAGGGGTGTCCAGGGAGGGTGGGTGAGGGTTATTTTTGTTGTTATATATAAAGAACAAAATGGAGGGGAATGTAATGCATTACGTTTTTCGTATTGTATCTTTCCTTGAATAAAAATAAATATTTAATTAAAAAAAATAATGATCTTATACGTTTCGATAAGATCTCCTCTCATCCTTCTAAATTCCAGTGTATATAAGCCTAGTCGCTCCAGTCTTAAATCAAACGTATTTTTATACAGTATTGTGAACACCAAGTTTAAACAACACCCAATCATCTCCATTCTGCCTGTTTAAAGCACCATCACTCTAAGCAGCCCTTCAAAAAAAGACGACAGCCACTGAAAAATAAAGATTTTCCCCAATTTAGGATTATGAATTGAACCCAAAAGTACAACCATACAACATTACTACTGATAAGCATTTGAATTCTAAAGAACTGGACACAAGGGAGACACACGCAGTCAGAGCAAATACAAATAAGTTGAAACACCTTTGCAAAGACAATTTATTTTAGATTTTCTTACATCTCCCATTTTTTTCAAAATAATTTGTATTTCCTTATGTGTTAATTCCTATGATTTGCCAAGACTATTTCCAAAAGTAGCAACATCGTTTTCATAAACAAGTGCAGCTAAGTAAAGAGCTATTGATACAAATGGGACAATAGCAAATTACAGACATGTCACTGGATAACAAACTAATGGCTAGCATTCGAGTCAATCAATAATAAAACATAAGAGACAAGAAATTGTTCCTGCAGTTTGAACTAAATTTGTATCAAAATATATTAGATTTTAGGGTTAATTTTTTTTCAACTGAAAGTGTTCATAGCTAATATTTTATGCAATATAATAAAAGTATGTTCTTGTTAGGCTCTTGAGCTGTTTTACCTGTCACTTGTGGACATTTAAACGTGCCAGTTCAAGTTTTACATGAAATACAGCATTTTTTTATTAATCCAACTGTATTTTTAAAACAAGAAGATTCCTAGTTCCTAGAAGCATGCTGCTAAATGTTTAAGGTATCACAAAATGCTGGAGTAACTCAGCAGGTCAGGCAGCATCTCAGGAGAGAGGGAATGGGTGACGTTTCGGGTCGAGACCCTTCTTCAGACTCTAAATGTTTAAACGAGTCTTGTTTTTCTCTTTTTTCCTCCTCGGTAGGAAGCACTGATTCACACCATTCTGTGCAGATTTCTATTCTTCTGCAGCTCAGCATAAGGTCATGGTTAGGGCAATTCTGTATCATGCCTGAAGCACATCTTAGTTAAGTCAGTTGCACAGAACCCATTGGAGGCAACATACGTAAAGCATGCTAATGAGAACAGCTCATCAGCCTCGTGCATGAACTGGGCTGATGAATAAATAAGGGTTTTGTACTTCTCGTATCACATGTAGAATGAAATGCCAAGACCATTCATTTTGATTTAGAAACCTAAAAGGAAGATCACAGCCATTTAGTGTGCGGAAAAAAACTGCAGATGCTGGTCTAAATCGAAGGTAGACACAAAATGCTGGAGTAACTCAGCAGGTCAGGCAACATCTCGGGTGAGGAGGAATGGGTGACGTTTCAGGTTGAGACCCTTCTTCAGTCTGACCCGAAACGTCACCCACTCCTTCTCTCCCGAGATGCTGCCTGTCCCACTGAGTTACTCCAGCATTTTGTGTCTACCTTCGATAACAGCCATTGATCCAGTGTTGAGTAAGTGTCGTTGTGTTGTATTTTTATGACTGTGGCAGATCAACTTCCCACCTGGAATAAATAAAGTTATATCGTATCGTATCAAAACCAAAAAGTAAACTTTCCCTAAACGTGACATAATTTCAGTAACACAACAAATTAATTTTAATTTTAAAAAGTGGCATCAAATGTAGTTAATTGTATCTTCCCTAAATAAATTGCATGCACTTAGAAACAGAAACATAGAAAATAGGTGCAGGAGGAGGCCATTTGGCCCTTCGAGCCAGCACCGCCATTCATTGTGATCATGGCTGATCATCCACAATTAGTAACCTGTGCCTGCCTTCTCCCCATATCCCTTGATTCCAGTAGCCCCTAGAGCTATCACTAACTTTTAAATTCATCCAGTGAATTGGCCTCCACTGCCTTCTGTGGCAGAGAATTCCACAAATTCACAACTCTCTGGGTGAAAAATGTTTTTCTCACCTCAGTTGTAAATGGCCTCCCCTTTATTCTTAGACTGTGGCCCCTGGTTCTGGACTCCCCCAACATTGGGAACATTTTTCCTGCATCTAGCTTGTCTAGTCCTTTTAGATTTTTTTACGTTTCTATAAGATCCCCTCTCATCCTTCTAAATTCCAGTGAACTTGCTCAAAGAATAATCCCACATTTAGAACGAGTTGGAGACACAATAGACTGCAGATTTATAATCTTCTATTTAGACTGTTTTATTTTTCTTATGCATACATAATCTACGTAATGCCCTCCAATAATGTAGCACCAGGGTATCATAGAACATTACTGGCCCATTCAGTTGTCGCACTGAATGTCAGAGCTTGTGATTTCACTCAAGTTCCTCAAAGTGAAATACTAATTTCAGCGTTATCAATAAGATGATAACATCATTTGAAGGTCAACTAGTCCCTTGTAGGCAGGAGTAATATACAAGGCCACCTGGGCCTTTTATGGGTATTACTGACCAGTAATACTCAACACCATGAAACACTCAAGGACGATGCAAGCAGGGGAGGTATAGATCACAAAAATGGAAAAAGTAATCAAGTTACACATCATATGGATCTGACTGAATACTTTCAGGAAATTAAAATATACAATATTTTACTGCCATGTTGGGATGGTTCCTTTAAAACAGCAAAACAATCCAAGATAATCAAAGACGTACAGGTATGTAGGTTAATTGGCTGGGTAAATGTAAAAATTGTCCCTAGTGGGTGTAGGATAGTGTTAATGTACGGGGATCGCTGGGCGGCACGGACTTGGTGGGCCGAAAAGGCCTGTTTCCGGCTGTATATATATGATATGATATGATAATTCACAGGTGCTAAGAATGACAATTTGACATGGATGTTCATTTCTTTATTAATCCTTAGTTTGAGCAACTTGCTTCATCACACCATTAAGTCCATCTGTACAGAACCTGAGCATTTAAAGTACGGAGGCATGTAAGTAATAGGAGTAGAATAAGGCCATTTGGCCCATCAAGTCTACTCCGCCATTCAATCATGGCTGATGGGCGGCACGGTGGCGCAGCGGTAGAGTTGCTACCTTACAGCGAATGCAGCGCCGGAGACTCAGGTTCGATCCTGACTACGGGCGCCATCTGTACGGAGTTTGTACGTTCTCCCCGTGACCTGCGTGGGTTTTCTCCGAGATCTTCGGTTTCCTCCCACACTCCAAAGACATACAGGTATGTAGGTTAATTGACTGGGTAAATGTAAAAATTGTCCCTAGTGTGTGTAGGATAGTGTTAATGTGCGGGGATCGCTTGGCGGCGCGGACTCGGTGGGCCGAAGGGCCTGTTTCCGCGCTGTATCTCTAAATCTAAAATCTAAATCTAAAAATCTATCTCCCCCTCCTAACCCCATTCTCCTGCCTTCTCCCCATAACCCCTGACACCCACACTAATCTATCCATTTATCTCTGTCTTAAAAATATCCATTGGGATGTAATGTTGAAATTGTACAGGGCATTGGTGAGGCCGAATCTGGAGTATGGTGTGCAGTTCTGGTCGCCAAATTATAGGAAGGATGTCGACAAAATGGAGAGGGTACAGAGGAGATTTACTAGAATGTTGCCTGGGTTTCAGCACTTAGGCTACAGAGAGAGGTTGAATAGGTTGGGTCTTTATTCTTTGGAGCGTAGAAGGTTGAGGGGGGACTTGATAGAGGTTTTTAAAATTTTGAGAGGGACGGACAGAGTTGACGTGGGTAGGCTTTTCCCTTTGAGAGTGGGGAAGATTCCAACAAGGGGACATAGCTTCAGAATTGAGGGACAAAGGTTTAGGGGTAACATGAGGGGGAACTTCTTTACTCAGAGGGTTGTGCCTGTATGGAATGGGCTTCCGGTGGAAGTGGTGGAGGCTGGCTCGATTTTATTATTTAAGAGTAAATTGGATAGGTATATGGATAGGAGGGGATTGGAGGGTTATGGTCTGAGTGCAGGTAGATGAGACTAGGTCAGGGAGAATGGTCGGCGTGGACTGGTAGGGCCGGACAGGCCTGTTTCCATGCTGTAGTTATATGTTATATGTTATATGTTATATGTTATTAACTTGGCCTCTACAGCCTTCTGTGCCAAAGGACTCCACAGATTTACCACCCTCTGACTGAAGAAATTCCTCCTCATCTCCTTCCTAAAGGAACGCCCTTTAATTCTGAGGCTGTGACCTCTAGTTCCTAGACTCTTCCGTGTAGACTGACCTGCAGATGTCAGCGCGTAATGATGTTAGTCCCAGTTCAGATGAAAATGACGTGCACCATTTTCTCGAAATTTCCATTTTACAATGACAACATTTACACATCGGAAGGGGAACCAAGGTGTCAAAACTTAAGCTCAATTAAGGTCTTTTGGTGTTGTTATTATCAGTGGAGCATGAGCGATGGTGGCATTAGAATTAATGCATTCTAATATTTTAATTTACCATCAGCCTTGATGATTGCAGTACACCTAAAATAATCAGAAATGTAGCATTTACGAGACTGTATTAAAAATATTCCCATATCAGTCTTTGATAAATGTAACCTTACATTTTTTTTTCAAAACAAACAATAAACATTGGGTGGATTTGTTTCATACAGAAAGTAATTTTAAGAGATAGATAATCCGATTTCTCCTGTTCTTTTCACAAAAGGATTCACAGTCTGAATGACAAGGGTGAAGGTTTTAAACATTATTTCCTTAGCTCTCTCCTTTCATAGAAACATAGACATAGAAACATAGAAAATAGGTGCAGGAGGAGGCCATTCGGCCCTTCGAGCCAGCACCGCCATTCAATGTGATCGTGGCCGATTGTCCCCAATCAATAACCCGTGCCTGCCTTCTCCCCATATCCCTTGATTCCACTAGCCACTAGTGCTCTATCTAACTCTCTCTTAAATCCATCCAGTGAATTGGCTTCCACTGCCTTCTGTAGCAGAGAATTCCACAAATCTCTGGGTGAAAACGTTTTTTTCTCACCTCAGTTTTAAATGGCCTCCCCTTTATTCTAAGACTGTGGCCCCTGGTTCTGGACTCCCCCAACATTGGGAACATTTTTCCTGCAGCTAGCTTGTCCAGTCCTTTTATAATTTTATATGCCTCTATAAGATCCCTTCTAACCTCCAGTGAATACAAATAAAGCTCTGTATTCCTGTATTCTGTACAAGCCTAGTCCTCTTGTCCTCCCAAATCTGATGAGGCACATGGATGCCAGGAACACGCCCAAATGCCAAGCATAGGGAGGCTTTGGTTGTGTTAAACATTCAGTGATTGTATCAACCACAGAACATAACACAGAGCCTACTAAGCCACCTTTAGCTACACAAAGACATACTTTGAGATCAACAATCACTGAACAATGAACAGCAATCCCAGGCAATATTTGCAGTGCTGAACTACTATCTACCTCTTTGATGACCCTCGGACTATCCTTGATCGGACTTTGCTGGCTTGACTTTGCACGAAAAGTTATTATTCCCTTATCATGTATCTGTACACTGTAAATGGATCGATTGTAATCATGTATTGTCTTTCTGCTGACTGCTTAGCATGCGTCAAAAGCTTTTCACTGTACCTCGGTACACGTGACAATAAACTAAACTGAATTGAAGTAGTTCTAAGCAATTTTCAGATCGTCTGAAATTAAGGTCATCGTTTGCTTATCTGGTGGAAGTCTTCAATATAAAATGAAAACTAGATTTTCTCTTTTGACATAATTATTGCTTTAAAAGTTATTGCTTTAAATAATTGCCAAGTAAGAATTACATAGAACAAGCCTGGTGAATGCGAACACTTAATATTGGAGCTTTAGAGTGCAGTGTTGATAAATGGCCACTTACCACACCAGCAATTCGGATTTCCAACTTAATCCATTCAGTTTTGCATGAACCAAACTATGTCACGAAATATTAATTTAAGCCACAAGATCAAAACATTCCCCACAACGCAAGGCCACTAACTACAGAGGAGCACTCAAATGACAATCAAAATGCCAATGGCAAAAAATGCTATTAAACCAAAAGGTCACACACCCAGTAAATTAAATATGCCACCATTGTTTGCAAAAAAAACAGAATACAAGGAAATAAGATTGATCGATACATTAAGATTAATAACATGGAAACAGGTATGTTTAAATGTCAAATATGGTGGTAATATCCATTACAAAACATGTAGTAAGCAGGGTAGGTATCACAAAATGCTGGAGTAACTCAGCAGGTCAGGCAGCATCTCGGGAGAGAAGGAATGGGTGACGTTTCGGGTCGAGACCCTTCTTCAGACTGATGTCAGGGGGGCGAGACAAAGAAAGGATATAGGTGGAGACAGGAAGATAGAGCGAGATCTGGGAGGGAGGAGGGGAGGAGAGGGACAGAGGAGCTATCTAAAGTTAGAGAAGTCAATGTTCATACCGCTGGGCTGCAAGCTGCCCAAGCGAAATATGAGGTGCAGTTCCTCAAATTAGTTCTGTGGTTAGTTGTGGTTACTGGGTAGAACGTAGATGCCACAAAGTACAACTTACAGACTGGGTCTTAAGAAGGGTCTCGACCCGAAACGTCACCCATTCCTTCTCTCCTGAGATGCTGCCTGACCTGCTGAGTTCCTCCAGCATTTTGTGAATAAATACCTTTGATTTGTACCAGCATCTGCAGTTATTTTCCTACACAACTAGCAGGCAGGGTAGCACAATTTATTGCCACAGGCTTCCAGAATAAATTAAGTGGGAACCCAGAAGAAAAAATATTCTACAGACTAAGTGATGAATGTTGTTGATAGTTGGATTTAGCTCGTGAATGCCACCTGAGAATTAACGATTATTAACAACCAACTAGCATTGCATCTCACCAACATGAGATTTCAAATCATTATGAATCCTAATTTTCAAAAATATCTCAGCTCCACCAATAGCTTTGTAAACCGTGACCAGACTGCACTCTTTTTTCCCCGAGGGTCATTCTTAAAATACTACAATCAAATCAGTGTGACGTTTATCGAGGGAGGTTAATGTGACTTCGTGATTATCACTCTTCATAGTCGGTTCATTCAAGGCACAAAAAGGCCACTGTTAGTCTCAAGGCCAATGTGACTTCTGCAGATATCACTGATGATGCACAAGTAATAATTCACTAAATCCCATTTAGATAAGTTGTGTCCAAAAAGAGCAGGTTTGGAAAATTAAAAGGCAATGATTATGTTTTACATTGGAAGCGTCCGCATTGAACGCTGCTGACACGGGGTGGTGAGAATAGTGAACAAAAATGCTAACCATCGTTGCCGCCACCACTTGCCCACAAGCCGGCGACGCCAGCTGCCCGCTACCTCCCCAGCCGCCAAAAACAACCCGCCCACCCTCCTCAACGCCACAAACCCGGACAAACAAACAAACAAACAAACAAACAAACAAACCCCGACGCAAAGAAGTCTCCTCAACAAAACAAACATTACCAATCCCCCCCCCCCCCCCCACCCCACACACCCCACACAAAAAACACTTTGCAGCCTGATCCCAGTATCTGTGGTCCCATCTCCCTCTCTATCTCTCTGTCCCTCTCTATCTCTCTGTCCCTCTCTATCTCTCTGTCCCTCTCTATCTCTCTGTCCCTCTCTGTCTCTCTGTCCCTCTCTATCTCTCTGTCCCTCTCTGTCTCTCTGTCCCTCTCTGTCTCTCTGTCCCTCTCTGTCTCTCTGTCCCTCTCTATCTCTCTGTCCCTCTCTATCTCTCTGTCCCTCTCTGTCTCTCTGTCCCTCTCTGTCTCTCTCTCCCTTCCTCTCTCTGTCTCTGTCTCCCTCCCTCTGTCTCTGTCTCCCTCCCTCTCTCTCCCTCTCTGTCTCTCTCTCCCTCCCTCTCTCTCTCTCCCTCCCTCTCTCTGTCTCTGTCTCTGTCTCCCTCCCTCTCTGTCTCTCTCTCCCTCTCTGTCTCTCTCCGTCTCTCCCTCTCTCTGTCTCCCTCCCTCTCTGTCTCTCTCCCTCCCTCCATCTCTGTCTCTCCCTCTCTATCTCTGTCTCTCTCTCTCTCCCCTCTCAGTCTCCCTCTCAGTCTCCCTCCCTCTCTCTCCCCCTCTCTGTCTCTCCCTCTCTCTGTCTCTCACTCACCTCTCTCTCTCTCTCTCTCTCAGTGTCGCCACTTGCTGTTGCTGCTCCTCGCTCTGGAAGAAGCGGCGAGTTGTTCATTGAGCTGCTTTTATGTTACACGTGTGTGTGTGTGTGTGTGTGTGTGTGTGTGTGTGTGTGTGTGAGTGTCTAACACCGCCACACACAGCCCGGCTGCCAGAGGATTGCCCCTATTGCATTGGGCTGAATGCACAGAATGATGCGCTCCCACTCTTTGCTTCGTATCTCCACTCGCCACAACACAACACTTGTGGTCCGCTGCGCTGGAGTTTCTCACAGGGGCTGAGCTAGATGCGTCGGGAGCGCGCTCCTACCTTGCTGTGGTGCTCGTGCCCGCGCTCAGGCGCGCCCCCGACCCACAACCATTCTGCAAAAAGGGGGACACGTTGGGTTTGTGGAGAGGGTGAGAGCCTGCTTCCCTTTATCATCGTGCATGTCATTTGTGCATGTCTTCCATTCACTTGTCTTCCATTCATCTCCCCACCACCGTCTCCATCTCTCTACACCACCGTCTCCATCTCTCTATACCACCATCTCTCTACACCACCATCTCTACACCTCCATCTCCATCTCTCCACCACCGTCTCCATCCCTCTACACCTCCATCTCCATCTCTCTCCACCACCGTCCCCATGTCCCCACACCACCGTCTCCATCTCCCCACACCACCATCTCTCCACACCACCGTCTCCATCTCTCTTCACCACCGTCTCCATCTCTCCACACCACCGTCTCCATCTCCCCACACCACCATCTCTCCACACCACCGTCTCCATCTCTCTTCACCACCGTCTCCATCTCTCTACACCACCGTCTCCATCTCTCCATCTCTCTCCACCACCGTCTCCATCTCTCTTCACCACCCTCTCCGTCTCTCTACACCACCGTCTCCATCTCTCCATCTCTCTCCACCACCGTCTCCATCTCTCTTCACCACCCTCTCCATCTCTCCACACCACCGTCTCCATCTCCCCACACCACCGTCTCCATCTCTCCATCTCTCCACACCACCGTCTCCATCTCCCCACACCTCCATCTCCATCTCTCTCCACACCACCGTCTCCATCTCTCCATCTCTCCACACCACCGTCTCCATCTCTCTCCACCACCATCTCCATCTCTCTCCACACCACCGTCTCCATCTCCCCACACCTCCATCTCTCCACACCACCGTCTCCATCTCTCCATCTCTCCACACCACCGTCTCCATCTCTCTACACCACCGTCTCCATCTCTCCATCTCTCCACACCACCGTCTCCATCTCTTCACACCACCGTCTCCATCTCTCTACACCACCGTCTCCATCTCTTTACACCACCGTCTCCATCTCTCCATCTCTCCACACCACCGTCTCCATCTCTCCACACCACCGTCTCCATCTCTCCACACCACCGTCTCCATCTCTTCACACCACCGTCTCCATCTCTCCACACCACCGTCTCCATCTCTCTACACCACCGTCTCTTCACACCACCGTCTCCATCTCTACACCACCGTCTCCCTCCACCACCATCTCCATCTCTTCACACCACCGTCTCCACCTCTCTACACCACCGTCTCCATCTCTCCACACCACCGTCTCTTCACACCACCATCTCCATCCCCACACCACCGTCTCCATCTCTCTCCACCACCGTCTCCATCTCTCTCCACCACCGTCTCCATCTCCCCACACCTCCATCTCTCCACACCACCGTCTCCATCTCTCCACACCACCATCTCTTCACACCATCGTCTCCATCTCTCTACACCACCGTCTCTTCACACCACCATCTCCATCCCCACACCACAGTCTCCATCTCTCTCCACCACCATCTCCATCTCTCTCCACCACCGTCTCCATCTCCCCACACCTCCATCTCTCCACACCACCGTCTCCATCTCTCCACACCACCGTCTCCATATCTCTACACCACCGTCTCCATCTCTCCATCTCTCCACACCACCGTCTCCATCTCTCTACACCACCGTTTCCATCTCTCTACACCACCGTCTCCATCTCTCCATCTCTACACCTCCACCTCCATCTCTCCACACCACCGTCTCCATCTCTCTACACCACCGTCTCCATCTCTACACCACCGTCTCCATCTCCACACCACCGTCTCTCTACACCACCGTCTCCATCTCTCCACATCACCGTCTTCATCTCTCCTTCCCCCCTGACTCTCAGTCTGAACTTAAGGAGGGTCTCCATTCCTTGTCTCCAGAGAGAGATGTCGCCCTTTTTGCACAAATAAAATGCTGCAAATACAAAGCAAAGAGTGGAAGCACATCATTCTTTGCAGGTGTTTGCAAAAAAAAATGAAACGAGAAATGCTGCAAATGCCCAGCAAATGACGAGCAGCGTCACTGGAGAGAGATTTTCTTTTTTTATTTAACAGGCTGTAATTTAGAAGGAGTTCTGTCCCAAAACGTTAATAATCTGTTTGACTTTTCAACAGGAGATAGACAATAAATGCTGGAGTAACTCAGCGGGTCAGGCAGCATCTCTGGAGAGAGGGAATGGGTGACTTTTCGGGTCGAGACCCTTCTTAAGACTTCCACAGATGCTGCCTGACCTGATTAGTGTTTCTGTTTAAATTTCAGATAGCCATCACCTGCAGTTTCTTTTGCATTTTCAGTTGTAATTTAATAGGCTCCATTGCAGCGTGGTTTCAGTGCTCCAAACGTCTGTGCCCAGGAGCTTGCTTTAAGATAACAGATGCTGTACGACCACTGAAGTGTGCATGCCATTTAGTTCCTAAATCCCTGAGTTCCAGGAGCAGGATAAGGCCATTCGGCCCATCAGGTCTACTCCGCCATTCAATCGTGGCTAGAAAATAAAAGACTGCAGATGCTGGTTTAAATCGAAGGTAGACACAAAATGCTGGAATATCTCAGCGGGTCAGGCAGCATCTCTGGAGAGAAGGAATGGGTGACGTTTCGGGTCGAGACCCTTCTTCAGACTGATCTATACACATACAAGGAATGTGCCTTGGTGGTTTGCTCGCAAGTAACAACACGACTTACAGTAAACAATTACGAATAAAGCAATATAATTGACACCATTATAACTTACACTGCATTACAACAGCATTACAATTTATAATTACAATTATAATTACAACAGCATTATAATTTACATCCCTGATGTAATGCGGGATAGGCCGGTAAATACGTGCACAACAAGCAAACTGAAATGACCATCATATCTATTTATTTATAAGAAAATAACTGCAGATGCTGGTACAAATCGAAGGGATTTATTTCACAAAATGCTGGAGTAACTCAGCAGGTCAGGCAGCATCTCTGTCTGAAGAAGGGTCTCGACCCGAAACGTCACCCATTCCTTCCCTCCTGAGATGCTGCCTGACCTGCTGAGTTACTCCAGCACTTTGTGAATACATACTCAGGAGAGAAGGGATGGGCGGCGTTTCTATTTATTTATGTTGACGTGGCGAATTAAGGGACGAGCAGAGAAGGGGAACTCCCTGGCAGCAATTCTTTTGCAAGAGTAGTCGTGAGTGCGGCATAGAAGACAGACAGAGAGAGGCGATGCCCCACGCAAAAGATGCAGCTAGGAAAACGCCAGATGCTGAATCTATTTTGAGCTCCGACAGGATAATGGGTGGCCGTGGGTCTATAAATAGAGCACTTCTCTGATTTGGTCATCCAGTGCAATTGAAGAGAGGACGTGCCTTCTGCAGGGAAACCTTCGCCTCACGTCATCCGTTTCCAGCTTCTCTTCTCCAGTCTTGTATTCATTCCCTGGGGCTAATCACTCCAGTCCCCACATCTATCTATGCTGATTGATCATCGCCCGTGGTAGAACAGGCAACTAACGAGCAATATGCACACAAAGTCATGTTAAGAGACTGCTCTTTTCCTGCCTAATTGCAGGTTGCAGCACGGCTTGAAACATTCATCAACACGCTTGAAACACACAGGGCTTGCTTGACATCACTTCTCGCTGGCAATAGCCCACAAAGCAAAAGATCACTCTATGGAAAATAAACCCATGATCTTAAACTGTAACCTCGGGAATAAGGATTGGCTCTAAGGGCTGGGGTGCGAAGCGGGGCTGGGCAAAAAATATATATTAAAAAATAAAAATAAAAAATAAAAAAATTAAATTAAATTTTTAAATTAAAATAAAATTCTATGTTTCTTGTAGCTAAAGTGGTCAGGGGGTATGGAGAGAAGGCAGGTACAGGATACTGAGTTCGATGATCAGCCATGATCATATTGAATGGCGGTGCAGGCTCGAAGGGCCGAATGGCCTCCTCCTGCACCTATTTTCTATGTTTCTATGATCTGAACTAAATCCAGTCAGTATGATGAGGGTAGAAACGTGCTCCATCCAGTCTCTAACCCCAAGTTGCAATTGAACGTCTTTTCGCAAATACGGTTCACTATTCAGAATTATCTATTGTTGCAATAAATAGACTCAACTCGTTTCCATCACAGATATGCAAAGTAAACATAGGCTTGTCTCGGTTGCTATGACTTCATCCAGAAAGTAAACACTATATATTTGGGGATATGACGCCAACTGACATGACTGTACGGTTTTGTTTATACGTTCCAGAGTGCAGTAATGTGGTTACAGCGGCCAGAAAAACGTTTATAAATATTGTACCATAAATAAATCTTAAGAGAATGGGTTTCGCTGCAAAATGAACACACACAATCAATCACATTTCCATTGCATTTCCGATTTTGAGGGGGTGAGGGGGGGGGGGGGGGGGGGGGGGGGAATAAAATGCTGTGCTCTGGTACTTGCAAGCATACCCAGGAAATGCAAAGCAAAGTGACAGGGTACAGCGAGATTACAATTAAAAACACGTTTACATTGTGGAGAGTTGGTGAGTTTATTGATTGGTTGATTCGCCCCCCATTGCGAGAAAGTCTCTGTGCTGCCACCTTCTGGGCGCGGTGGCAGCAGATGGAAGTAATTATTCATTACATGTATCTTCACGGTCAACTTCCAAAGCACTCTGAAGAAGGGTCTCGGCCCCAGAACATCACCCATTCCCTTCTCTCCAGAGATGCTGCCTGTCCCGCTGAGTTACTCCAGCTTTTTGTGTCTCTCCTCGGTGTAAACCATCCTCCACTTTCCACTTACCATCCGGCAGACGATACAAGGCCTTCTACGCCCGCACCTCCAGACTCAGGAACAGCTTCATCCCCAGGGCCATAGCTGCTATGAACCGGTTCTGCTGAGCCGGATGGTCACATTGCACAGTGAACCGGCACAGACCTACTTGCACTTTATTCTGTTTTAAAACTGTTTCTAATTTTGTCTCACTGGGTTGTCTAAACTTATACTGATTAGCTAATTAAATTATTACATCATATGGGAGGCGCATTCCCAATCTCGTTGTACCCCTGTACAATGACAATAAAGATATATTGTATTGTATTGTAAATAATTGGCATGGTAAATGTAAAAATTGTCCCTAGTGTGTGTAGAATAGTGTTAATGTGCGGGGATCGCTGGTCGGCGCGGACCCGGTGGGCCGAAAATGCCTGTTTCCGCGCTGTATCTCTAAACTAACACCATCATGGACAGAAGAATTGTGATTCAAGATGATTTTCAAAGAGGTGATCACTTCCTTTTGGCAAATAATAAAAAGTTCATAGTAAATACTAGAACTTCCTGGAATTGCCACCTACTAAAATTGGATTGAAAAATACTATGAAAATGTTAAAGTTATAATAAATACAACCTTTGATGAGCGTTTGTCGGCACTGAGCCTGTGCTCGCTGGAGTTTAGAAGGATGAGGGGGACCTCATTGAAACGTACCGAACAGTGAAAGGCCTGGATAGAGCGGATGTGGAGAGGATGTTTCCACTAGTGGGAGTGTCTAGGACTAGAGGTCACAGCCTCAGAATTAAAGGACGTTCCTTTAGGAAGGAGATGAGGAGGAATTTCTTTAGTCAGAGGGTGGTGAATCTGTGGAATTCTTTGCCACATAAGGCTGTGGAGGCCACCAATGGATATCTTTAGGGCAGAGACAGATAGATTCTTGATTAGTACGGGTGTCAGGGGTAATGGGGAGAAGGCAGGAGAATGGGGTTAGGAGGGAGAGATAGATCAGCAGTAGACTTGGTGGGCTGAATGGCCTAATTCTGCTCCTATCACATATGACCTTCTGACCTTCTGAACATAGCTGGCAGGTTCAAATGTAAATATAGAGTACAGATATTTTTTTGTGGTATGACCAATTTTGCCACTTTGTCATTTTTATTTTATTATTATTTTAGTCATGCAATAAATTTCGTGTTCAGCTTGTACTCTCTTTTTATACCTCTGCTTCAGTCAGCACTACCTAAGGCTTACTGTATGTTAATGATGGAAGTAAATTACATTCTTGGGTCCTGCCCACGCATTGTAATCTTGTTTAAAATATGAATCTGTGGAGTTAGATTCATTGACACCACCGGTAAATAATGATAAATGAAAATAGATTTTGTTTATTGCAAAATTGATCTGAACAAAAAAATGCCATATTTAAACAAATAACTGTAAAAATGATAACTCAGGTCTATTTAATGGATTGGGATTATATTTTGCCATGGCAACATTTAAGCCTTATGAATCTGTTACAACTTGATTAGACTCAATACAAGATTTTTCATCTCGCAATGACTTTCAATTTCTACATGTTCAATAAAGCAAATGATAATGGACTGATGGACTTCAACAATGCAAATGTTTTTCTTCTACAAGAATCCAGTTGCTTTGTTACCGAGGCAGGTGTTTGATTCCAGATCCATTCAATTTAATTCAATTTACTCGGTATTGGTGTTGGTTTTTGTTTATTGTTGTCACATGAACCAAGATACGTTGAGAAATGAACTTAATGAATGAAAACTTTATTGTCACCTGTGACACGTCACAGTGAAATTCTTTTAGCTTAGTTTAGTTTAGAGATTAAGCGCGGAAACAGACCCTTTGGCCCACCGAGTCCGCACCGACCAGCCATCCCCGCACACTAACACTATCCGACACGCACGAGGGACAATTTACATTTATACCAAGCTAATTAACCTACAAACCTGTACGTCTTTGGAGGGTGGGAGGAAACCGGAGATCTCCGAGAAAACCCACGCGGTCACGGGGAGAATGCACAGACAGCACCCATCATGTTGGAACCCGGGTCTCCGGCGCTGCAAGCGCTGTAAGGCAGCGACTCTACCGCTGCGCCACCGTGCCGCCCAAGGTATGCAAAGAGTCGCCACATAAAGAGCGCCAACTTAGTATCAAAATATCCCCCGCCAGATCCTCCTTTGTTCTGCCCCCCACCCTCCTCCCTCCTCCCTCACGGTGGTCCTCCTTTGTTCTCACTTCCTCCTCCATCATGGCGGTCTCCCCACCGCCGGGTTCTTTGTAGGAGGACGTAGATTTTTACCACAGGTGGCAACGAGGCAGCGCGCAGGAGAGAAATAGAGACCTGCCTGCGTGGTGCCAAAACAACAACCACTCGCTCAATGTCAACAAGGCCAAGGAACTAATTAATGACAAGAACAGGGAAGTCAAGACCTCGTGCCAGTTTTCACTGGTTGGATCTGCACTGGAAAGTGTTGGCAGCTTCAAAGTCCTTGACATCTCAGATGACCTGTTCAAGGGCCAACACGTAGATGTCAAGTCAAGTCAATTTTATTTGTATAGCACATTTAAAAACAACCCACATTGACCAAAGTGCTGCACATCTGATTAGGAAAAAAAAAAAAAAAAATTAAAAAAAAGAAACATACAAATCATGAAGAAACCATGAAACACCTCTACTTTCTGAGAAGTTTAAGGAAACCAAGCCCGTCACCGAATACTCTAACAAACGTCTGTAGATGTACTGTAAAAGGTTTCATGACCAGTTGCACTAAAGCCTGGTACATCAATGCCAATGCACAGGAACACAAGAGGCTGCAGAGAGTGCTGAACTCAGCCTGGGTCCATCATGGGCACAGCCATGCCAGTAGGGTTGCCAACTATCTCACTCCCAAATAAGGGACAAGGTGAAGTCACCGCCCTCATCCAGCCAGCAGTCACGTGCCCCTGCTCCACCAATGGCGGCCGCCCGGGCCGGGAGGCGGGTTGCCACGCAACCTCCGCTAGGTGGGGCTTGGGCCTCCAGGCCTACACTGTCCGGACCTACACTGTCCGGACCTACAGCGTCCGGACCTGCAGCATTCGGGCCTACAGCGTCCGGGTCTACAGTGGCCCTCAGGCAAGGGCGGTCCCGAATGGGACAAACCAATTTAGCCCAAAATATGGGATGTCCTGGCTAATCCAGGGCAATCGGCAACCCTACATACCAGCCATCAAAATATCTAAATGAGGCCTACCTTAAGAAGGCTGCATCTATCATCAAGAATCCCCACTGTCTGGGCCATGTCCTCTTCTCCCAGCTACCATTGGGCAGGTTCAGGAACACCTACTTTCATGTAACTATTAGGATCTTGAACTGATCCATATAGCCATAACCCTACCTGCAACAGAACACTGTGGACCACTCCTCCCATTGCCACCAACCTCCTTTGATATTTAATTGTGTTTAGCACTGCTGTCTGATTTTTTTTGTAGTCATTTTCATGCAGTATTCAAGTCCTTAGAGAATATAAAAGATGGCGGCACGGTGGCACAGCGGTAGAGTTGCTGCCTTACAGCACTTTCAGCGCTGGAGACCCAGGTTCGATCCCGACTACGGGTGCTGTCTGCACGAAGTTTGTACGTTCTCCCCGTGCCCGCGTGGGTTTTCTCCGAGATCTTCGGTTTCCTCGCACACTCCAAAGACGTACAGGTTTATAGGTTAATTTGCATGCTATAAATGTAAAATTGGCTTTAGTGCGTAGGATAGTGTTAATGTGTGGGGATCGCTGGTGGGCACGGACTTGGTGCGCCGAAGGGCCTGTTTCCATGTTTATTTGGGTGTTATGTTGTTCTATATTGGTATGACTATATGGCAAATCAAATTCCTCGTATGTTGCAAAACATAGAAAATAGGTGCAGAAGGAGGCCATTTGTCCCTTCGAGCCAGCACCACCAATCATTGTGATCATGGCTGATCATCCACAATCAGTAACCCATGCCTGCCTTCTCCCCATATCCCTTTATTCCACTAGCCCCTAGAGCTCTATCTAACTATTTTAAACTCATCCAGTGAATTGGCCTCCACTGCCCTCTGTGGCAGAGAAATCCACAATTTCACAACTCTCTGGGTGAAAAAGTTTCTTCTCATCTCAGTCTTAAATGGCCTCCCCTTTATTCTTAGACTGTGGCCCCTGGTTCTGGACTCCCCCAACATTGGGAACATTTTTCCCGCATCTAGCTTGTCCAGTGCTTTTATAATTTTATGCATTTCTATAAGATCCCCTCTCATCCTTCTAAACCCCAGTGAATACAAGCCCAGTCTTTCCAATCTTTCCGCATATGACAGTCCCTCCATTCCGGGGATTAACCTCGTGAACCTTCGCTAATAATGTACGATTATGATTATTATGATTATGATTATGAATCTCTAAACTAAACAATACGAAATAAATGTTACTGAAATCACAAAATTGTTAGAAACTAAGGACGTAATGCGGTGGTCTGATCATTCAGAGGCCATGCTGCAAGATGCACTGGGCGATGTCGATTGGAATATGTTCCAAGCAAGTTCCAGAGACGTAAATGAGTTTGCGGAAGCGGTTATGGACTTCATTGCCACAATAGCCGATACCATCATCCCCACGGTAAGGGTCAGTATCTTCCCTAACCACAAACCCTGGGTGGACAGGTCTATTCGCGTGGCCTTGAATGCTCGCACCGCTGCTTACAACTCTGGCCTGGCATCCGGCAACATGGACGACTACAAGGTAGAGTCCTACCGACTGCGAAGGGTGGTGAAGGATGCAAAAAGGAGATACCGGGACAGGATGGAGTCACAGATGGAGCAGCAGGACACCAGGCGCCTTTGGCAGGGGCTACGGACTATAACTAACTACCGGTCCAGCACCCCCTCAACCGGAAGTGCCGGCTCCTCCTTAGCTGATGACCTGAACTCTTTTTACGCACGGTTTGAGACGGGTAACACCACCAGCTCGCCGTCTAAAAACAGCACCGAAGGGGTGCTGGCTAGCGAGGCTGGAGGGGGATCCACCGCCGGGGATGTGCACACATTCTCGGTGTCCGAGCATGAGGTGAGGTGGGCTCTGACGCGTGTGAACACGAGGAAAGCTGGAGGCCCAGATGGTATATCTGGGCGAGTGCTAAAGTCTTGTGCTACTCAGCTTGCTCCAGTGCTCACCACAAAATTCAACCTCTCCTTGGCCAAGTCCGTGGTCCCTGCATGCTTCAAAAGATCCATCATTGTACCGGTGCCAAAGAATGCCTCTCCAGCGTGTTTAAATGACTACCGACCGGTGGCCCTCACCTCGGTTGTCATGAAATGCTTTGAGAGGCTAGTCAAGAACCACATCTGCGCCCTCCTTCCTCGCAACATGGACCCGCTGCAGTTCACATACCGTCCGAACAGGTCTACGGATGATGCGGTCTCCCAGGTTCTGCACACCACTCTCTCTCATCTGGACAGCCAGGGGGGCTATGTGAGGATGCTGTTCATTGACTTTAGTTCAGCATTCAACACAATAGTCCCCAGCAGACTGGTTGAGAAGCTGCTGGAACTGGGGCTTAGCACCCCTCTGTGTGCCTGGGTCCTGGACTTTCTCACTGCCAGGCCCCAAGTGGTCAGAATGGGGGAACACACATCTAGCTCCCTCACCCTGAACATAGGATCCCCCCAGGGTTGCGTCCTTAGCCCCCTACTGTACTCCCTGTACACACATGACTGTGGGGCCAGGTTCAGCTCAAACTCCATCATCAAGTTTGCTGATGACACTGTGGTGGTGGGCCGGATCTCCGACAACGATGAGAAGGCCTACCGGGAGGAGGTGACTGATCTGGCACTCTGGTGTCAGGACAATAGCCTCCTCTTGAATGTCACTAAAACAAAGGAGCTGATTGTGGACTTTAGAAGGGCTAAACATCCAAGGACGTACACGCCACTGGAGATAAATGGGTCTACTGTGGATAAGGTGAGCAGTTTTAAATACTTGGGAGTCCGCATCACAGAGGATCTGACATGGGCAACGCACATTGCCGCACTGGTGGGTAAGGTAAAGCAGCGCCTTTACCACCTCAGACAGCTGAGGAAATTCAGAGTGTCTCTGAGGATCCTTCAATGCTTCTACTCTGGGGCTGTAGAGAGCATCTTGTCCGGCAACATCGCAGTCTGGTTTGGGAACATCTCTGCCCAGGACAGGATGGCCCTGCAGAGAGTAGTGCGTTCGGCAGAACGCACCATGGGAACTATACTCGTCCCCCTGCAGGACCTATACATCAGGAGGTGCAGATCCAGAGCCAGCAAGATTATGGGGGACCCCTGCCACCCCAGTAACGGACTGTTCCAACTGCTACGGTCAGGCAAACGCCTCCGCTGTCACGCTGTGAAAACGGAGAGGATGAGACGGAGTTTCTTCCCACAGGCCATCAGGACTGTTAACTTTTATAACTCCAGAGACTAAATTTTGTCTACACTATAGTAACATTAACTTTATTTATATGCTGTAACTGTAATTCTTTTTTGTGCACAATCCGCAGGCATTGCCACTTTCATTTCACTGCACATCGTGTATGTGTATGTGACAAATAAACTTGACTTGACCAGTATCCAGTCACAAAATGAAATCTACTTCCACCTGCTCCTTGTTCTCTTCTACATCTGCACCATTACCAAAGTACAAATCCTCAGCCCTCCCAAACTTCTGATTAAAATATATTTCCCCCTATTGATTAACTTCTAACTGTGACCATAATAGTTCTTTGCCATTCTCAAATTAACAAATATATTTGTTGACCATGGTAGCATAGCGGTAGAGTTGCTGCCTCACAGCGCTGGAGACCCACGTTCGTTCCTGACTACGGGTGCTGTCTGTACGGAGTTTGTACGTTCTCCCCGTGACCTGCATGGGTTTCGCCGAGATCTTCTGTTTCCTCCCACACTCCAAAGACGTACAGGGTTGCGGGTAAATTGGCTTGGTATGAATTTTAAAATTGTCCCCAGTGTGTGTAGGATAGTGCGGGGATCACTGGTCGGTGCGGACTCAGTAGGCCGAAGGGCCTGTTTCCGCACTGTATCTCTAAACTAAAAATCATTCTCCATGAACATTCTTGTTCACTGATGAAACTGCAGCAACACTATCTTTTGGTTCCAGTCAAGTCAAAGGATGACCAGCAGGTAAAACAGATAACGATGGGACCTGAAATATTCATTCAGTTCCTCTTTCCATAGCTGCTGCCTGACCTGGTGAACACTTTATATTTATTTTAGATTTCCAGCATCTGCAGTTTTTTTCCACTTTCACTGAAGAGCTTCTTTTTTCACACTGAACTATCCTTATCCGGTGTTGGGTTATTAATGTCACATGTACCAAAATGAAGGTTAAAAACCTTGCAGGAAAATAACCCATCCATGATTGGTATTGAACCATAGGTGAATCTATAATCCGGAGAGAAGGATATTTCAAAAGGGAATATTAATTAATGGGATATAATGCCATTGGTATTCAGCATGGGTGTGAAACAAGATTGAAACATTAAACTTCCAATTTTTTCACAGTTAACATCAATGCCATGAAGTCAGAACATTAGTTGGAGCTGCCAGCTGTCAGGTCCTATAAATAAAAGGTGGCGCAGCGGTAGAGTTGCTGCCTTACAGCGAATGCAGCGCCGGAGACTCAGGTTCGATCCTGACTACGGGTGCTGTCTGTACGGAGTTTGTACGTTCTCCCCGTGACCTGTGTGGTTTTTCTCCGAGATCTTCGGTTTCCTCCCACACTCCAAAGACGTACAGGTTTGTAGGTTAATTGACTGGGTAAATGTAAAAATTGTCCCTAGTGTGTGTAGGATAGTGTTAGTGTGTGGGGACCGCTGGGCGGCGCGGACCTGGTGGGCCGAAGGGCCTGTTTCCGCGCTGTATCTCTAAATCTAAATCTAAAATAACATAAAAATCTAACAGAAAACATCAAAACAAACACAAAGGTATTTATTTCACAAAATGCTGGAGTAACTCAGCAGGTCAGGCAGCATCTCAGGAGAGAAGGAATGGGTGACATTTCAGGTTGAGACCCTTCTTCAGACTGATGTCAGGGGGGTGGGACAAAGGAACATCAAAACAAACACAATCTATCTAGTTTTTGTATTAGTTTTAGTTTTAGAAATACAGCCCTTCGGCCCACCGAGTCCGCACCGACCAGCGATACACGCACACTAACACTGTCCTACACTAGGGACAATTTTTACATTTATACCAAGCCAGTTAACCTACAAAGAAGGGTCCCGACCGGAAAATCACCCATACCTTCTCTCCAGAGATGCTGCCTGTCCCGCTGAGTTACTCCAGCATTTTGTGTCTATCTTCAGTTTAACCCAGCATCTGCAGTTCCTTCTTACACAGTTAACCTGCAAACCTGTACGTCTTTGGTGTGTGGGACGAAGCCCAAGTTCCTGGGGAATACCCAGGGGGTCACAGGGAGAACGTACAAACTCCGTACTAACAGCATCTGACTAGCCAGGATGCAACCCGGCCGGGTCTGTGGCACTGATTGATCAGAGAATTGCCCAGCCAACTTCACCCTTTCCGAGAATATCAGTTTCATTCCATGCAGCCTGTAAAATAATAACATTTCATCCAAGATATTTGCTCGTTTGACTGGACATTCTAATGCCTACATTTTTTCCCACAAGAGAAGTGACTAACTCATACCTTTAAAGAATTTAAAATGTTACATTTTAGAATCTTTGCAAATAACAATTAGTCAGGAGATTGTAAAATGAATTACAGACCACATACAGAATGATTGTAGTCAGTTGGCATGATCAGTATATAAATATAAGATGGAATTTAGTCTTGCAAATGTCACGTTCATGTATTATAGTCAATAGACAATAGACAATAGACAATAGGTGCAGGAGTAGGAGCAGGAGATTCAATGTGATCGTGGCTGATTATTCACAATCAGTACCCCGTTCCTGCCTTCTCCCCATACCCCCTATCTTTAAGAACTCTATCTAGCTCTCTCTCGAAAGCACCCAGAGAATTGGCCTCCACTGCCTGAGGCAGAGAATTCCACAGATTTACAACTCTCTGACTGAAAAAGTTTTTCCTCATCTCCGTTCTAAATGGCCTACCCCTTATTCTTAAACTGTGGCCCCTGGTTCTGGACTCCCCCAACATCGGGAACATGTTTCCTGCCTCCAACGTGTCCAATCCCTTAATAATCTTATATGTTTCAATAAGATCCCCGCTCATCCTATAGGAGCATTAATGAGGCATTAATAAGGCCACGATATACTGAAGAGATTGTGTGGAGCAGATGGATCTTGGTGTATTGGTTGAGGAATCCCTCAAGGCCACAGCACAGGTTGGATAAGGTGGCCACGAAACCACAAGAAGTCGGGGAATGGCGAGTAGGTTCACCAGGTTAATTCCCGGGATGACGGGACTGACATATGATGAAAGAATGTGTCGTCTGGGCTTGGATTCACTGGAATTTAGAAGGATGAGAGGAGAACAAAGAAGAGAAGAGATTGAACTTTTTTTTCGCCTTCCATCACAATGAGGAATGTGGAGGAGTCACTGTGGTGGATGTTCATGGTAAAATGTATTTTGTGTGTTCTGTTGCTTTCAATTGGTGCTAGACCAAGTGGACCCGTTGGGCCCATTCCTCATTGGCCTCCCATCGTGACATGGGAAAATCGCATATGTTCCTTAAAACAAATGGCGTTTTTTTTCTTAAAAACGGACCCGGACCAATCGGAAAAACATACTTGGCTAATAAAGTATGATTATGATTATGACTATGATTGCTAAAAGTGCAATTCTCCAGAGCTCTTCATGCTCATGAAACTTTATTTTTCTCTTTAGCTATTTCATACATATATGCTTACATGAATAATATTTTCTTTGGAACTAATTCACTGCAAAAAAAATTTTTATAGCAAGGAATGCATTGATACTATAAAAAGATTTGTATACTTTAAACATGGATGTTTAAGAACTCTAGAGAAAACAGAGGAAAGACGAATTAATAGAACTAATTTCTAATGGTTTTTGTGATATTTCAAAGACCCCAGATTTTCAAGAGAGATTTCAGAGACATTTCCCCAGCTTTAGTTCTCCGCCTAGGTACATATTCATGGTTTGTTTGTACAGAACCACAAACCAAAGGTAGAGTTCCACTTTTTGCTCACATACAGCACATACACTCCAAAGACGTACAGGTTTTGTAGGTTAATTGGCTTGGTATAAGTGTACATTGTCCCTTGTGTGTGTAGGATAGTGTTAATGTGCGGGGATCGCTGGTCGGCGCGGACTCGGTGGGCCGAAGGGCCTGTTTCCGCACTGTATTTCTAAACTAAACTAAACATTTTCTAATTATTATTCAAGACCAACATGAACACTAAATGTGGTGAAGAATATGTGCTGCAATGTTTAGTTGAATATGCTTCCTTTGTTCTGTATATTTATACAGTCCATTTTTTAATTACTACCATAATAAATTAACCACATTTTAAAATGGGAAAAGATTTTCAGTCACTATTGAACTCAGGTAACACCATTCCTCTCAGAGGCACAAAAAGCTGGAGTAACTCAGCGGGACAGGCAGCCTCTCTGGAGGGAAGGCATAGGTGACGTTTCAGGTCGAGACCCTTCTTCAGAGAGATACAGACGGTGATGTAGAGAGATATAGAACAAATTAATGAAAGATATGCAGAAAAGTCATGGAGATATGATAAAGGAAACAAGCCATTGTTAGCTGTGTGCTGGGTGAGAACGAGTTTCAGAGTTTGAAGAAGGGTCTCGACTCGAAACGTCACCCATTCCTTCTCTCCAGAGATGTTGCCTGTCCTGCTGAGTTGCTCCAGCATTTTGTGTCGATCTTCGGTTTAATCCAGCATCTGCAATTCCTTCCTTCACTAACACCATTCCAATGCTTAGTTTAGTCCGATATTACAATAGGAAAGCCAATGTGCACAAGATTCAAGATTCAAGATTCAAGATTCAAGATTCAAGATTCAAGATTCAAGATTCAAGATTCAAGATTCAAGATTCAAGATTCAAGATTCAAGATCAATTTATTGCCACATGCACCAATTAAGATGCAGTTTGAGTTTGAGTTCCCACACAGCCACACTAAGTGAAAAGCAACAAGACACACAGCCACATAAAATAAAATTTAACATAAACATCCACCACAGCGGATTCCACATTCCTCACTGTGATGGAAGGTAATAAAGTTCAATCACCTTCCTCTTTGTTCACCCGCGGTCGGGGCTGTTGAACCGTCCACAGTCGCCGCTGCCGACTGTCCGAGGCCCTCGCATCGGGATGATTGAAACTCCCCGCGTCGGGACGGTTGTAACTCTCCGCGGCATGGAGCTCCCGAGTCGGCCTCTTCTCACCAGAGACCGCGGGCTTCACGGTGTTAAAGTCCACAGGCCCCGCGGTTGGAGCTCTCCACAGTCGATCCCCGGCAAAGGATCGCAGCTCCACGATGTTAAAGTCCGCACCGTGCCCGCGGCATGAAGCGCCGGGCCGGTCTCCAGGAAAGGCCGCCAACTCCTCGATGTTAGGCCGCAGTGGGGACGGAGATACGACACGGAGAAAAATCACATCTCCGTCGCGGTTAGGGTTGAAAAAAAGTTTCCCCCAACTCCCCCCCCCCCCCCCCCCCCACATAAAACAAACCAAGAAACACTAAAACATACTTTAACACCTAAAATTAAAAAAATAGTAGAAAGGACAGACAGACTGTTGGCGAGGCAGCCAGTGCTGGTGGCAATTATTCACCCTACCTCCCATTTTATACCCCCCACTGTAGCAACAATTCCTCATGAAGAATAATAAGCAGTTGAGCAGCTTTTACTCTCTCACCTTAATCCATCGGTCAGAATCAGGTGCTGCTGTTCCCCGGGATGACAAGGATTTACTTTTCATTTCCAAACTTGGGGAAGTGTTTCACTGCCATGGCAGGTGACTTATTTTGCACTGAGAATTCGCTGAGTGGGGGAACTCACAGGCTTTCTGCAGTCTTGCAAAACCATCAGGATGAAATGACCAAGGGAACCCTCATCTTTTCCTGCACATTTTTTAAAAAAAACTGTTCACATTAATGTTAGTTTGTATGCCAGTTATTCCGCAAATACTTAGCGTTTTGTAAGTAATATACCCCTACTATTAAATGAAAAAGTTAATACACCTGATATTCAAACCTTGAATAAGAATTCTTGGACATTGAGTTCTTTCTGGTAAGGCAATTGAATGTGAATTAGACAATAGACAATAGACAATAGGTGCAGGAGGAGGCCATTCGGCCCTTCGAGCCAGCACCGCCATTCAATGTGATCATGGCTGATCATTCTAAATCAGTACCCCGTTCCTGCCTTCTCCCCATACCCCCTGACTCCGCTATCCTTAAGAGCTCTATCTAGCTCTCTCTTGAATGCATTCAGAGAATTGGCCTCCACTGCCTTCTGAGGCAGAAAATTGAATGCTTCTGGCAGCAACAACCACAAAGGATGCCCATCTTGTCTCCTTCTTCTTAGGCCCCCCTGGGTCATGGCTGACCATGGGTGATGCATCCTAGTTGGCTGCTTGCCCCACACCTCGGCTAGAGCAGCATCACCTGTGGCTGAAGAGACCAATGTGGGAGTGACAGTCTCTGCGGCAAAGGTCACATTTGTGTGTGGTCTCTGGTCTGTTGAAGTTGCTGTGCTCCTTTCTACGTGCCCGCTTGTCTGCCGCTGCGTTCATCAGTTTCTCTTCCCCCGTTTTGAGATGTTGGTTCAGGGTGCCTCTCCACCTGGTACGGTCAGCTGCAAGGCTCTCCCAGGACTCCACATCGATGTCGAGCGCCTTCAAATCTCTCTTGCAGACATCCTTGTAACGTAGCTGGGGGCGGCCGATAGTTCTCCTCCCAGATGTCAGCTCTCCATAGAGGATGTTAGCTCTCCAAGCCCGTCATGTCACACCTCATGTTATCACAATACCTATCCCAGGGACAACACCTAACAGCAGGCTGCAGGCCCCATGCATGACAAATACAGGAGGTGCAGACTACATGCTGGCAATCTAATTTGAGGAAGGACATCCTTGCTATTGAGGCAGTGCAGCGAAGGTTCACGAGGTTAATCCCCGGGATGGCGGGACTGTCATATGAGGAAAGATTGGAAAGACTGGGCTTGTACTCACTGGAATTTAGAAGGATGAGGGGGGATCTTATAGAGACGTATAAAATTATAAAAGGACTGGACAAGCTAGATGCGGGAAAAATGTTCCCAATGTTGGGCGAGTCCAGAACCAGGGGCCACAGTCTAAGAATAAAGGTGAGGCCATTTAAAACTGAGGTGAGAAAAAACTTTTTCACCCAGAGAGTTGTGAATTTGTGGAATTCTCTGCCACAGAGGGCAGTGGAGGCCGATTCACTGGATGAATTTAAAAGAGAGTTAGATAGCACGGGTTACTGATTTTGGATGATCAGCCATGATCACAATGAATGGCGGTGCTGGCTCGAAGGGCCGAATGGCCTCCTCCTGCACTTATTTTCTATGTTTCTATGTTTCTTAATCCTGGATACTCGTACTCACCTGCTTCAGTTTTTAACCACCCAGCACTCTCAGCAAAACAGAGGGAAAACTGCAAATAGACACAAAAAAGCTGGAGTAACTCTGCGGGTCAGGCAACATCTCTGGAGAGAAGGCATAAGTGATGTCTCGGGTCGAGACCCTTCTTCAGACTGACAGTCAGAGGAAAGGCACTCTCGTTTACCTCTCCCCTGACCCTCAGCCTGAAGTAGAGTCTTGACCCGAAACGTCACCCATTCCTTCTCTCCAGAGATGCTGCCTGACCCGCTGAGTTACTCCAGCACTTTGTGTTTATCTTCGGTTTAACCCAGCATCTGCAGTTCCTTGCTGCGCCGATGGAAAACGGAGCTGGTGTGACCCGCCATGACATTTGCATCAGCCTAATTGCAATTTTAATGAAGAAATTTGCCGATTGTGCAAAGAGCAGGTCGAGGTTTTCCATGAATTGTGCGGCTTAACTAATCGCCCATCAGAGAACATTTAGAAAAGGTGTGTACAGGAAGCAACTGCAGATGCCTGTTTAAACCGAAGATAGACATAAAATGCTGGAGTAACTCAGCGGGGACAGGTAGCATCTCTGGAGAGAAGGAATGGGTGACGTTTGGCTCAAGGCTCTTCCTCAGACTTAGAAATGTAACTTGCTGCATCCTTTGATAGAAGTGATTTATGTGAGGCAAGGAGAAACATTCTAGACTTTTTCATTTCTCAAGAACCCTCTGACCCTGAATATATCCTTTGCATTGACCCAACTTGCCAGTCCGCTCTGTCATGAGTTTCTGCTGCAACTGAAAGCCCCTTAGGGCATCCACTGCCTGCTGTTGCAACTGTAGTGAAACCCCAATCTACATGTGGTTTTACCCAGCTTGGAAAGGCCCACACGAACTCTGCCAGCACTGAGCTCATGTTGTACCTGATATGAAAACCTTGCCCTTAATATCTTGTGTAGGGAGGAACTACAGATGCTGGTTTAAACCGAAGATAGACACAAAAATCTGGAGTAACTCAGCAGGAAGGGTCTTCAGGGTCTCAAACCGAACGGTCACCCATTCCTTCTCTCCCTTCTGAGTTACTCCATCTTTTTGTGTCTATCCCTTGATATCTTACCTGATACTCCACACACTTTTCAAAGGTGTGTATCACCTCATGTTCACCAGTACTATATTCTTGTTTAAGTCGCCAGAGATTTGAATGTTGGGGTTGACCAGAACAAGGGGCCATAGTTTAAGAATAAGGGGTTGGCCATTTAGAACGGAGATGAGGAAAAACTTTTTCAGTCAGAGAGTTGTGAATCTGTGGAATTCTCTGCCTCAGAAGGCAGTGGAGGCCAATTCTCTGAATGCATTCAAGAGAGAGCTAGATAGAGCTCTTAAGGATAGCGGAGTCAGGGGGTATGAGGAGAAGGCAGGAACGAGGTACTGATTGTGGATGATCAGCCATGATCACATTGAATGGCGGTGCTGGCTCGAAGGGCCGAATGGCCTCCTCCTGCACCTATTCTCTATATTTCTACGTTTTCTGTTTCCATGTAATTTAAGACAAATTACTATAAGATCAGAGAATGCAACTGTGGTGCAGACACTTTCATGAGTTTTACCTCAGTACATTATCAGGATCTCCTTTCAGGCTTTGTTCTTTCCTTGTGCACAGTTTGTACGATGCACAAAGTCCTTGGGATCCAATGTCTTACCACCCGTGGATCCGGATATTAGGCAGGTTGAAGCTGGGAACACTGGATTTCAGGAACGTGATTCCCGGAATGGCGGGACTGTCATATGTTGAAAGACTGGAGCGACTGTGCTTGTATACACTGGAATTTAGAAGGATGAGAGGAGATCTTATCAAAACGTATAAGATTATTAAGGGGTTGGACAAGTTAGAGGCAGGAAACGTGTTCCCAATGTTGGGGGAGTCCAGAACAAGGGGCCACAGTTTAAGATTAAGGGGTAGGCCATTTAGAACGGAGATGAGGAAAAACTTTTTCAGTCAAAGAGTTGTGAATCTGTGGAATTCTCTGCCTCAGAAGGCAGTGGAGGCCAATTCTCTGAATGCGTTCAAGAGAGAGCTAGATAGAGCTCTTAAGGATAGCGGAGTCAGGGGGTATGGGGAGAAGGCAGGAACGGGGTACTGATTGAGAATGATCAGCCATGATCACATTGAATGGCAGTGCTGGCTCGAAGGGCCGAATGGCCTCCTCCTGCACCTATTGTCTACTGTCTATTGTGGGGCAGGATTGTGCTGAAGCTGGGATATGGAATGTGCGCCTGAAGCCGGATCAGGACGGTGGCGCAGCGGTAGAGTTGCTGCCTTCCAGCGAATGCAGCGCCGGAGACCCAGGTTCCATCCCGACTACGGGTGCTGTCTGTACGGAGTCTGTACGTTCTCCCCATGACCTGCGTGGGTTTTCTCCAAGATCTTCGGTTTCCTCCCACACTCCAAAGACGTGCAGGTTTGTAGGTTATTTGGCTTGGCAAATGTAAAAATTGTCCCTAGTGGGTGTAGGATAGTGTTAGTGTGCAGGAATCGCTGGTCGGCGCGGACCCAGTGGGCCGAAGGGCCTGTTTCCGCGCTGTATCTCTAAACTAAACTAAACTAAACTAAACTAAACTAAACTAAACTAAACTAAACTAAACTAAACTAAACTAAACTAAACTAAACTAGACTAAACTAAACTGGGAAAACCGTGGGTCAGGAACACAGGTAAGTTTCCATACAGACTGAAACTATCAACATTAGACTATTGAAGGGTTTGCCACTCTATGTTGTCACAGCCTTAACTTTATTGCCAGTGGCCTCAGCAGCAATTGTGTTTTTCCATTATCCATGGGAGTTCCCAGCAGCCTCCCTTTGTGTAAGTTAAATGCTTGACCTACTGTAGTACTAAATGGGCTGCACTTCTATATACAGACCCTTTACCTCCCCCCTCGACTCTGTCCAGGGGACCCCAACAGTCCTTTCAGGTGAGGCAGAGGTTCACTTGCACCTCCTCCAACCTCATCTACTGTATCTGTTGTCCAAGATGCGGACTCTTATACATCGGCGAGACCAAACGCAGACTGGGCGATCGTTTCGCTGAACACCTTCGCTCAGCCCACCTGGACCTACCTGATCTCCCGGTTGCTGGACACTTTAATTCTCCTTCCCAGTCCCACATTGACTTTCTGTCCTCGGTCTCCTCCATTGTCAGAGTGAGTCCAAACGCAGATTAGAGGACTAGCACCTCATATTTTGTTTGGGCAGCTTACAGCCCAATTGTATGAATATTGATTTCTCTAACTTCAAGTAACCTTGTATCCCCCTCTCCATCCCTCCCCCACCCAAGTCGTACCAGCTTCAAAGTCGTCTTGTTGAGTTTCATTGTCTGTAACTGGTTCTCACCTAGCCCACAGCTAACAATGTCCTGTTTCCTTTATCATCGTTACTTTTTTGCATATCTTTCATTCATTTGTTCTATATCTCTCTACATCCCCGTCTATATCTCTCATTTCCCTTTTCCCTGACTCTCAGCCTGAAGAAGGGTCTCGACCCGAAACATCACCTATTCCTTTTCTCCAGAGATGCTGCCTGACCCGCTGAGTTACTCCAGCATTTTGTGTCTATCTTCTGTACTCATCTTCCACTTCATACTTCCACTGACTTTAATCTTCGAAGTAATAGGACACAAAATGTTGAGATGTTTAAAGACAGCCTTCATGAAACTTGTGTTGAAAAAACTGGCAGCTTTACCTTCTGTGATTTTATTCTCCAGAACCACTGGTAATGCTTGGGATTCCTCCCTTCATTATCTAGTGAATGTCAGGACATACTTTTCATTTATATTCCCCAATGGCCTCCGGAGAAACTCTGCACAGACTGGAACGTAAAGTATTAATAAACCTTCACAGGCATTTGCAATGAACGATAAAGCATAAATGGACGTGAAAACAACCTCACCAATCTAGTTCCCTTCACACAGACTTGTAGGACAAAATTGCTCCTACATAAAAGTAATGACCTAAATGTGATTTTTAAAATCTTTTCATGAGATGTGGCGATCAGGAGCAAGAACTGCATGTAATCTTCTTTCGTATGTTCCCAATGTTGGGGGAGTCCAGAACAAGGGGCCACAGTTTAAGAATAAGGGGTAGGCCATTTAGAACTGTGATGAGGAAATTTTTTTCAGTCAGAGAGTTGTGAATCTGTGGAATTCTCTGCCTCAGAAGGCAGTGGAGGCCAATTCTCTGAATGCATTCAAGAGAGAGCTAGATAGAGCTGTTAAGGATAGCGGAGTCAGGGGGTATGGGGAGAGGGCAGGAACGGGGTACTGATTGAGAATGATCAGCCATGATCACATTGAATGGCAGTGCGTACAGGCTCGAAGGGCCACTCTCTCCATGTGTGGGCGCAGAGGCTCACGTGAGCACAACCTTCTCATAGAGGCTGTCATGCAGAAGGTGGTTAGGCGGAGCAGCTTTCTGATGAAGCAGTCCACAGACGTTATCACCACGGGCTTGGGGTGGTTGAATCCCAGAGAGAAAGGGTGAATGACTCAGTGGGGTGCAGCGGAATGTGAATGTAATGTGAATGTAATGTGAATGCCCATTCTGAGTACTCCTCCAGAAACTGCAGTTTGTGGTAAAGACTTGTAGATCAGCCACTATCGAATGGCGGAGTAGACTTGATGGGCCGAATGGCCTAATTCTACTCCTATTCCTCATGAACTTATGACTGGACAACTTTGGTTCTACTAAATATATTCCATTGGTTACAGGTCTCTACTACAAACCTACTCACTCCCATTAACTTGACTACACCTTGCCTCTTCTAAGGACGCCATCTCCTACATACAGTACACAAAATCATGAGAGGAATAGATCGGGTAGATGCACAGAGTCTTTTACCCAGAGTAGGGGAATCGAGGACCAGATTACATAGGTTCAAGGTGAAGGGGAAAAGATTTAATAGGAATCCGAGGGGGAACATTTTCACACAGAGGGTGGTGGGTGTATGGAACAAGCTGCCAGAGGAGGTAGTTGAGGCTGGGACTATCCCATCGTTTAAGAAACAGTTAGACAGGTACATGGATAGGACAGGTTTGGAGGGATATGGACCAAGCGCAGGCAAGTGGGACTAGGGTAGCTGGGACATTGTTGGCTGGTGTGGGCGAGTTGGTCCGAAGGGCCTGTTTCCACACTGTATCACTCTGTGACTCTATGAAGGGCCTGTTTCCACACTGTATCACTCTATGACTCTATGACTCTCTTCATTTTCCTGATCTCCACCACATCTGCTCCCACAATGAGGCTTTCCACTCTAATACATCTGAGATGTTCTCTTTCATAAGTAAACGTGTTTCACTCCCCCCGACTTTGTGAATGGATCCCCCACCCATGTTGTCTTTGTGCCCCACAGTCCTGCTCTCACTCCCCCCCCCCAGACGGAACAAGGACAGAGTTCCGACAATATATGTTGGAAGGAACTGCAGATGCTGGTTTAAACCGAAGATAGCCACAGAAAGCTGGAGTAACCCAGCGGGACAGGCAGCATCTCTGGAGAGAAGGAATGGATGACGTTTCAGGTCGAGTCTGAAGAAGGGTCTCGACCCGAAACATCACCCATTCCTTCTCTCCAGAGATGCTGCCTGTCCCGCTGAGTTGCTCCAGCTTTTTGTTATCTAAGGATAGAGTTCCCCTGGTCCTTACCTTTCACCTCATCAGCCTCTGCATCTTTTTCTTCCATTGACGTGATCCAATCACCAGTCATATCTTCCCGTCTCCACCCCTTTCTGCATTCCATGGAGACCAGTCCCTCTGCAACCTTCCCTCACTCATCCTGGGTAGCTTAGAACTAGGGTTACCAACTGTCCCGTATTAACCGGGACATCCCGTATCTTGGGCTAAATTGGTTTGTCCCGTACGGGATCGCCCATGTCCAGTATTAGGCCCGGGGGGTGCTGTAGGCCCAGACACTGTAGGCCCTGACACTGTAGGCCCAGACACTGTAGGCCCTGACACTGTAGGCCCTGACACTGTAGGCCCTGACACTGTAGGTCCGGACACTGTAGGCCCGGACACTTTAGGCCCGGACACTTTAGACCCTGACGCTGTGGTCCCGGACACTGTAGGCCCGGACACTGTTGGCCCAGACACTGTAGGCCCAGACACTGTAGGACTGGGGGCCGCTTTAGGCCAGGACAGTGTAGGCCCGGAGGCCCGGGCGCCGCCTAACGGAGGTTGCTTAGCAACCTGCCTCCCGGCCCGGGCGGCGGACATTAGTGGAGCGGGAGCACGTGGCCGTTGGCTGGGTGAGGTCACGTGGGGCGCGGGGCGGTGACGTCACCTTTTGTCCCTTATTTGGAAGTGAGAAAGTTGGCAACCCTACTTAGAACCCAGCGTTATGAACGTTGAATTCTCCAATTTTAGTTAACTTCAATAAACACCTCCCTACCCCCTCCCTTCCGTCTCCTTCCCCCTCCCCCCCCCCCCTTCGCTTCCTCCACTAAAAGTCCATGACCAGTTCCACAATGTGTCCCTCTTGAGCTCACACCATCTCGAGCCAACAATCAGCCACAGGGAACCTCCTTGCCTGAGGCCATCAGTTGATGACCCCATTTGGTCCTTGTGATTTCTTGCTTCCAGTCTCCACCCCCTCAATCCGTCTGAAGAAGGTCCCGCCATGAAACGTCACCTATCCACCTTCTCCAGACATGCTGCCTGACCCACTGAGTTACTCCAACGTTTTGTGTCTGTCCTTAGGATAGAGTTTCTCTCGCGCTCACCTTTCACCCCTCCAGCTTCCACATCCGCCGACATTCCTGCCGTGCTCAACATGATCCCAACACCAGTCGCATCTTCCCATCCTCATCCCTTCCTGCCTTCTGAAGAGACCACACCCTCCACAACTTGGGACAACCAGGGACAATTTTTACATTTACCCAGTCAATTAACCTACAAACCTGTACGTCTTTGGAGTGTGGGAGGAAACCGAAGATCTCGGAGAAAACTCACGCAGGTCACGGGGAGAATGTACAAACTCCATACAGACGGCGCCCGTAGTCAGGATCGAACCTGAGTCTCCGGCGCTGCATTCGCTGTAAGGCAGCAACTCTACCGCTGCGCCACCATGCCGCCCTATGTTGGGGGAGTCCAGAACTAGGGGCCACACAGTCTAAGAATAAAGGGGAGTCCATTTGAAACTGAGAAACTTTTTCACCCAGAGAGTTGTGAATTTGTGGAATTCTCTGCCACAGAAGGCAGCGGAGGCCAATTCACTGGATGAATTTTAAAAGAGAGTTAGATAGAGCTCTAGGGGCTAGTGGAATCAAGGGATATGGGGAGAAGGCAGGCACGGGTTACTGATTGTGGATGATCAGCCATGATCACAATGAATGGCGGTGCTGTCCCGAAGGGCCGAATGGCCTCCTCCTGCTCCTATTTTCTATGTTTCTATGTTTTCCTTTCACCACAACTACTGCATCCAGGGTTCTCGATCTGGTCTCCAGTACATCAGTGAGAAAAAGTGTAGACTCAGTGACCATTTTGCCGAACACTTGCCCTCGGTCAGCCAAAGTCTACTGGATCACCTAGCTGCTAACCATTTTAACTCCTCTTCCCATTCCCATACTGACCTTGCTGTCCAGGGCCACACCTCCATTGCCAGAGTGAGGTCACATACGAACTAGAGGAACAGCACAATGTAGCTAACAACCTCATGGTATCAACATTAAATTCACCAACTTTAGGTAACCACAAAACCACCACCATCTGGACTCGCACCTAGTTCTCCCCTCCCCTCCCTTTCCACCTTCCTCCAGCTTCACAATTCAATCCTTTTGTCTCACACCTTCTGTCTTTTCATCTCTGGCCTTTGTCCAACCATCTGCCTATCAACCCCCCCCCCCCCCCTCAACACCACCCCTTCCCCCAATTGCCTAAGATAGACACAAAAAGCTGGAGCAACTCAGCAGGTCAGGCAGCATCTCTGGAGAAAAGGAATAGGTGACGTTTCGGGTCAAAACCCTTCTTCAGACCCAAAAGCTTTACTCCAGCTTTGTATGCCCTCCAGAGATGCTGCCTGTCCCGCTGAGTTACTCCAGCTTTTTGTGTCTATCTTCGGTGTAAACCAGCATCTGCAGTTCCTTTCGCTGCCAATTGCCTGCCAGGCATAATCTTGTCCTCTCAATCTTCCAGCTTGACTGATCCTACCAGAAGTCAACACGCCTATCAACTTCCACTGAGCCCAATCATTTATTTTCAGGTTTATATTAGTAGCTTTGTGGCCCTGGTAACCAGCTCAGACAGAGTCGTGTTGTTTTTTTAATATTTGATTTAGTCACATTGAGAATTGGAACAATGCAGGAGGATAAGGAAGAAACAACTTAGTTCATCATAGCTGACCTCATCCTTTCAAATGTCAAATGACTACCTATTCATTGTATCATATTTTGCTTTGAATATTGCAGGCAATTGGTGCAGTGGTAGAGTTGCTGCCATACAGTGAATGCAGCGCCGGAGACTCAGGTTCCATCCTGACTACGGGTGCCGTCTGTACGGAGTTTGTACGTTCTCCCCGTGACCTGAGCGTGATTTCTCCGAGATCTTCGGTTTCCTCCCACACTCCAAAGACGTACAGGTTTGTAGGTTAATTGGCTTGGTAAATGTAAAAATTGTCCCCAGTGTGTGTAGGATGGTGTTAATGTGCGGGGATCGCTGGTCGGCGCGGACCCGGTGGGCCGAAGGGCCTGTTTCTGCGCTGTATCTCTAAACTAAACTAAACTGAAGTTCAGCTACAGGGCCTTCAGATACCACAATGTTGTTATTTCAAAGAATCCCTTTTGTGTTTGGGCTGGAGATTGCAAAGTGCATGACTAAGCTCTTGATGTACAGTTTCAGAGAGTCCTGTCGGCATAAAAATCGTGTTCCATTTAAAAAACATGTCATGATGCATGACTGTGACATTTTGTGCTTCTTGTTGCTTGTGTCCAAAATGTTGTATCTTCTCGAGCCTGTTTCCGCACTGTATCTCTATATCTCTAAAATTGAAACCAAAACTAAAGTTTGCTTGCACTTTGGATAATTTTAAATGTTTCTTCCTTTGCATATTAAAAAAAAACCTGTTAATATTTGTTCCAACATTTTGCTATTTTTAATTTCTACTGTTCTCTGGAACAGATCCCTTGCCTGGGATCAACGCTCCAATAAGTACAGGTGGTCAGCTCTCTGTTCAGAACAGGATGGAAATCAATGGGAAAATGCTTTCTGATGTGAGATCATTGAAATGTTGACTCAAAAAGCTGAAGTAACTCAGCGGGTCAGGCAGCATCCCTGGAGAGATGGAATGGGTGACGTTTTGGGTCAAGGTTTCGTGTCAAGGTCAGTTTATTGTCACATGTATGGAAGGGTCTCGACCCAAAACGTCACCCATTCCTTCTCTCCTGAGATGCTGCCTGTCCCGCTGAGGTACTCCAGCATTTTGAGTCAACATTTCAATTATCTCACATTAGAAAGCATTTTCCCATTGATCTATCTTTGGTTTAAGCCAGCATCTGCAGTTCCTTCCCACACATTGAAATGTTGACTGTTTCTCTCTCCACTGATGCTGCATGACCTGCTGAATCTTTCAGTTTTGTTCCAGGTTTGCAGCATTCAGTTTAGTTTAGTTTAGAGATACAGCGCGGAAAGAGGCCCTTCGGCCCACCGTGTCCACGCCGACCAGTGATCCCCGCACATTAACACCATCCTACACACACTAGGGACAATTTTTACATTTACCAAGCCAATTAACCTACAAACCTGTACGTCTTTGGAGTGTGGGAGGAAACCGAAGATCTCGGAGAAAACCCACGCAGGTCACGGGAGAACGTACAAACTCCGTACAGACAGCACCCGTAGTCGGGATGGAACCCGGGTCTCCGGCGCTGAAAGGCAGTAGCTCTACCGCTGCGCCACCAAATTCTGTATTATTTTTACTTTTCAAAAGAAAAACGGTGGTGATTTGCTGTGAGCCCATTTTGACACTCCAATTTAACTCCCTCCTGTCTTTTGGAGGTTGATGAAGTCCTCCATTATCCACCACCTCCTTAAAGTCAAAGATTCGCTAATTGCTCTTTGTAGCTCATTACATCAACACGAGGGAACATTTGTCTGGTTACTTTCATAAATCCGTAGGTTCAAAGACGATCTAAGATAGATATTGCCCTGTGACAAATGATCCATTTCCCAGAGACTCCTATAGGGCAACCTTCATGAAATATCGAAGATAGACACATCGATATTAATGAAATATCAATGATTGACTCTCCTAAATGACATAGATTGACAACGACATTCAATTTAAAGGGATTGTTGGATTGCACTTTCAGTAACTACATCTCAGAATAATGTTTGCAGTGGCAGTTTGAGTATTTGTTTACATCAGATGCAAACCCCATGGCTTTTTTAATCATTCTAGACCAAGTGAACCCATTGGGTCCAAACCTCTCCTGCATTGGTGCAGCACTCTCTCCTCCCCCCTCCCTCTCCCCCTCCCCCTTCCCTCCCTCCCCCCCCACTCCACCCTCCCTCCCCCTCTCCCCAACCCCTACTTCCCCCCTCCCTCTCCCCTCTCCCCTCCTCTCACTTCCCCCCTCCCCTTCCATTCTCCCTCCTCCCTCCTCCCCTCCCCTTCCTCCTCCCCTCTCCCCCCTTCCCTCCTCCATCCCCCACCCCCTCCCTCCTCCCTCCTCCCTCCTCCCTCCTCCCTCCTCCCTCCTCCCTCCTCCCTCCTCCCTCCTCCCTCCTCCGCACCGACCAGCGATCCCCGCACATTAACACTATCCCACACCCACTAGCGACGATTTTTTCAATTACCAAACCAATTAACCTACATACCTGCACGTTTTTGGGGCGTGGGAGGAAACCGAAGATCTCGGAGAAAACCCATGCAGGTCACGGGGAGAACGTACAAATTCCGTACAGACGGCACCTGTAGTCGGGATGGAACCTGGGTCTCCGGCGCTGCATTTGCTGTAAGGAGCGAAAAGGTCATTCTACAGTTGTACAGGGCCCTAGTGAGACCGCACCTGGAGTACTGTGTGCAGTTTTGGTCTCCAAATTTGAGGAAGGATATTCTTGCTATTGAGGGCGTGCAGCGTAGGTTCACTAGGTTAATTCCCGGAATGGTGGGACTGTCGTATGTTGAAAGACTGGAGCGACTAGGCTTGTATACACTGGAATTTAGAAGGATGAGAGGGGATCTTATCGAAACGTATAAGATTATTAAGGGGTTGGACACGTTAGAGGCAGGAAACATGTTCCCAATGTTGGGGGAGTCCGGAACCAGGGGCCACAGTTTAAGAATAAGGGGTAGGCCATTTAGAACTGAGATGAGGAAAAACTTTTTCAGTCAGAGAGTTGTGAATCTGTGGAATTCTCTGCCTCCGAAGGCAGTGGAGGCCAGTTCTCTGAATGCATTCAAGAGAGAGCTAGATATAGCTCTTAAGGATAGCAGAGTCAGGGGGTATGGGGAGAAGGCAGGAACGGGGTACTGATTGAGAATGATCAGCCATGGTGATCATTGAATGGTGGTGCTGGCTCGAAGGGCTGAATGGCCTCCTCCTGCACCTATTGTCTATTGTAACTCTACTGCTGCGATCAAACGATGACTGGAATTATCATCCCCCATTAGTCAACCTCCTTCCCCTTGCAGTGGAAATCTACTTGGAGTTGGGGAGTGGAATTGGAGCGCCGTCGTTGAACAACCTCTTGGACAAGCGACAGGGTTTTCCAACTGCACAGGCGGATGGCATGCTGGAGACTCGCCGAGACTGGGGGGAATGTGAAGCCGCCCCGAGGGGTGAGGTCTCTCTCTGCTGACTGCACACGCTGTTGGATCATTGGTGCTGGAGGACATAGGAATGCCCACACCTGTTGTGTCCAGCAGGCAACTTCAAGAATGCTCCGGCCCATAGGTGGTTTTAGAGTCTGTGTGAAAACGTGGGAAGGGAGACTGATGAAAGGAACGCAATTTTGACGTTTCTCTCAAAACTGAAAACATAACTGTTTTTCTATATTTCTCTCTTTCTAATTTACAGACCTAGTCTGTAAGATTTCTTGCTGAGACAAATTAGTATGTCTACTGCGCAGTTCGCATTTGTTCTTTTAGAAATGGATTGGAGTTTTACAGAGCTGATGCAAGAACCATATACATGGTATATGAAGATCCGGCACGGTGGTGCAGCGGTAGAGTTGCTGCCTTACAGCGAATGCAGCGCCGGAGACCCGGGTTCCATCCCGACTACGGGTGCTGCCTGTACGGAGTTTGTACGTTCTCCCCGTGACCTGTGTGGGTTTTCTCCGAGATCTTCGGTTTCCTTCCACACTCCAAAGACGTGCAGGTATGTAGGTTAATTGGCTGGGCAAATGTAAAGATTGTCCCTAGTGGGTGTAGGATAGTGTTAATGTGCAGGGATCGCTGGGCGGCGTGGACCCGGTGGGCCGAAGGGCCTGTTTCCGCGTTGTATCTCTAAAAAAATATTAAAATGATCACAGCAGTAAAGTGTCAGCATGGGAATGAATGGGCCATTGGGATCCAGCAGTTCTACATTGATTTGCCACCTTTAACTCCAGCACAAACATTGGAATGTTCCAACTCAGGGGACAAGCATCACAGTCAATGTGCAGGAAGGAACTGCAGATGCTGGTTTACACCGAAGAGAGACGCAATATGCCGGAGTAACTCAGCGGCTCAGGCAGCATCTCCGGAGACAAGGAATGGGTGACGTTTCGGGTCGAGACCCTTCTTCAGACTGAGAGTCTGGGGAGAGGGAGACACAGAGATGAGCACATGTAAGATGTGAAAACGAGACATCAAAAGGGATGAAGGTCAAGGAAAATGTAGAATAGATCATTGTGAGCTAAGAGAAGGTCTTCTTCTTTCGTGTCCATCGTCCATGTTTCGAATGTTACATCACTGTCATCATCCATCCTGAAGAGGGCGCAAGCTTCCGGTGACCATCAGTGGGAGCCATCACTTGTACAGTGGATGATGGTGGTAGCAGAATTAGCTCAGGACACTTCCAGTTTCCAGCCCCGCGTCGTGGATGCTTCTGCTGTGGGGCCACTAAGAGAAGGTGAAAACCAAGCATACAGAGATAAGATTTAATCAGGGAGACTGTCAGACTGGTCCATGAACTAGGAAGGGGAAGGGATGGAGAGAGCGTGAGAGAAAGCAGGGGCTATTTGAAGTTAGAGAAGTCAATGTTCATACCGCTGGGGTGTAAGCTGCCCAAGCGAAATATGAGCTGCTGTTCCTCCAGTTTGCGCTGGGCCTCACTCTGACAATGGAGGAGGCCCAGGACAGAAAGGTCAGTGTGGGAATGGGAGGGAGAGTTAAAGTGTTTAGCAACTGGGAGATCAGGTAGGTGTACTTACTTCGTGATTAGTTCTGAACAGAAGTGTGAGTTCCAAGCTGTGTGTTTGACCCATGCCTATTCACACTGCCGCATTGGTTCACAGTGATGCTGGTAGAAATGTCTACGTGTATTCAGAATATCCAGTGTTTAGTGACTGTGAGAAAATAACTGCAGATGGTGGTACAAATCGAAGGTATTTATTTCACAAAATGCTGGAGTAACTCAGCGGGACAGGCAGCATCTCAGGAGAGAAGGAATGGGTGATGTTTCGGGTCGAGATCCTTCTTCAGACTTCTTCAGTGTTTAGTGACTTAGATTTTTTTTTAGATTTAGATTTAGATTTAGAGATACAGCGCAGAAACAGGCCCTTCGGCCCACTGGGTCGGCGCCGCCCAGCGATCCCCGTACATTAACACTATCCTACACACACTAGGGACAATTTTTTTTTACATTTGCCCAGTCAATTAACCTACATACCTGTACGTCTTTGGAGTGTGGGAGGAAACCGAAGATCTCGAAGAAAACCCACGCAGGTCACGGGGAGAACGTACAAACTCCGTACAGACGGCGCCCCCAGTCAGGATTGAACCCGCGTCTCCGGCGCTGCATTCGCTGTAAGGCAGTAACTCTACCGCTGCGCCACCGTGACACACTTTTAGTCGCCTTTTCAGTTTTTTTGACAGTCTACACAGGCCCCAGTAACTGTCTGGGCTCTCAGCTTTAAACATTGCCCTGCAGCAAGGCGTAGCTAGGCAAGATCAGCATTTTGTGTCTATCTTCCATTTTTCATGCAGCTTGTCCACACTTTCAGAAGTGGCAGCTCTCTCTGACGTTACTGTCCTGCACAAATCTGACAAAAACCAGGTTTCCTCTGCGACTTTTGTTGGGCTTGTGATTTAGAAACATAGAAACATAGAAAACAGGTGCAGGAGGAGGCCATTCGGTCCTTCGAGCCAGCACCACCATTCATTGTGATCATGGCTGTCCATCCACAATCAGTAACCCGTGCCTGCCTTCTCCCCATATCCCTTGATTCCGCTAGCCCCTAGAGCTCTATCTAACTCGCTTTTAAATTTATCCAGTGAATTGGCCTCCACTGCCCTCTGTGGCAGAGAATTCCACAAATTCACAACTCTGGGTGAAAAAGGTTTTTTCTCAGCTCAGTTTTAAATGGCCTCCCCTTTATTCTTAGACTGTGGCCCCTGGTTCTGGACTCCCCCAACATTGGGAACATTTTTCCTGCATCTAGCTTATCCAGTCCATTTATAATTTTATACGTTTCTATAAGATCCCCTCTCATCCTTCTAAATTCCAGTGAATACAAGCCCAGTCTTTCCAATCCTTCCTCATACGACAGTCCCGCCATCCCAGGGATTAACCTGGTGAACCCACGCTGCACTGCCTCAATAGCAAGGATGTCCTTCCTCAAGGAGGAATTTGTGAAATAAGGTTGGCTCTCCTTTTACCAAATGCAAAGCCCAGCCACGCCCTGTACATCAACAGCAGAGTAGCCTCCACACATCAGAGCAAGATTCTGTGGCCATGACCTCTGGTCTAGTACTATTGTACCCAGTTTGCAATGACAGTGCCCAAATAAAAGATGGTTGAAGACTTCAAATTCCTAGGAGTCAATATCACCAACAACTTCTCCTGGACCACCCATATTGAAACACAGCCAAGAAAGCACATCAATGCCTCGACTTCCTTAGAAGGCTTAGAAAGTTTGGCATGTCCCCTACAACTCTCACCAACTTCTACAGATGCACCATAGAAAGCATTTTATCAGGATGCATCACAGCTTGGTTTGGGAACAGCTCCATCCAAGACCGCAAGAAATTGCACAGAATTGTGGACATGGCCCAGACCATCACACAAACCAACCTCCCTTCCATTGACTCCATTTATACCTCTTGCTGCCTCGGCAAGGCCAGCAGCATAATCAAGGACCAGTCGCACCCTGGCCACTCCCTCTTCTCCCCTCTCCCATCAGGCAAAAGGTACAGAAGTGTGAAAACACACACCTCCAGATTCAGGGACAGTTTCTTCCCAGCTGTTATCAGTCAACTGAATCATCCTACCACAACCAGAGAGCAGCGCTGAACTACTATCTGCCTCTTTGGTGACCCTCGGACTATCCTTGATCGAACTTTGCTGGCTTTACCTTGCACTAAACGTTATTCCCTTATCAATAGGCAATAGACAATAGACAATAGGTGCAGGAGGGGGCCATTCGGCCCTTCGAGCTAGCACCGCCATTCAATGTGATCATGGCTGATCATTCTCAATCAGTACCCCGTTCCTGCCTTCTCCCCATACCCTCTGACTCTGCTATCCTTAAGAGCTCCATCCAGCTCTCTCTTGAATACATTCAGAGAATTGGCCTCCACTGCCTTCTGAGGCAGAGAATTCCACAGATTCACAACTCCCTGACTGAAAAAGTTTTTCCTCATCTCAGTTGTAAATGTGTATTTATACACTGTAAATGACTCGATTGTAATCACGTATTGTCTTTCTGCTGACTGTTTAACATGCAACAAAAGCTTTTCCCTGTACCTCGCTCGGTACACGTGACAATAAACTGAACTGTCAGGAAGTTACACTCACAAGGAGTGGTGGTGGGAGTTTCAGGTCATCGTGTTGTTGCTCTACCTATGATCAGCAAATGTGGCGTGAGGCTTGGGAATGTCAATGCTACTGCTGCTGACGGTGGTGGGATGGACAGGGACTCGACCTGAAATGTCACCCATTCCTTCTCTCCAGAGATGCTGCCTGTCCCGCTGAGTTACTCCAGCGTTGTGTGTCTATCTTTGGTGTAAGTTCAACATTCTACACTGTTTTCTAATGGTGTTTTACTCATGCCTGTTTTTGGCACATCTGTTCTCTTCGATATCTTGTGCAAGTTACAGCACGTATGATTTATGTTTGTTATTGTTGTCTGAGTCCAAGTGCCCGTGGTACTGCAGCCAGCAAGATTTCCTGGACACTGTTCCATACCATATTTGTGCACCATACGTGTCCCGCTGAGTTACTCCAGCATTATCTGTCTTTCTCAGGTGGGACTAGTGTAGCTGGGACATTGTTGGCCAGTGTGGGCAAGTTGGGCTGAAGGACCTGTTTCCACGCTGTATCACTCTATGACTCTATGACAGTGAAGGAAGGGAGTGCACCAAAAACTAGCTCACAAACTAACCCTCCATTAAAGAAGCCTCCAAACTAACCCTCCATTAAAGAAGCTGATAACCTATTGGAGCTTGCCTCCAAGTAACATCTGCCCACCACGAGGATAATGAGCATCAGATGGATTTAGACCAGTCCTTCCCGAGCCAGTAATTCTCAGGAAGCAATTTTCAACAAGGCTTTGAGTAGATTCTTGAATCATTTTAGACAATAGACAATAGACAATAGGTGCAGGAGGAGGCCATTCGGCCCTTCGAGCCAGCTCCACCATTCAATGTGATCATGGCTGATCATTCACAATCAGTACCCCGTTCCTGCCTTTTCCCCTGCCTTTGCTATCTTTAAGAGCTCTATTTAAAAACTCTCTTTTGAGAGCATCCAGAGAAATAGCTTCCACTGCCTTCTTTTAGATTTTTTAGATTTTTTTAGATTTAGAGATACAGTGCGGAATCAGGCCCTTCGGCCCACCGGGTCCGCGCCGCCCAGCGATCCCCGCACATTAACACTATCCTACACACACTAGGGACAATTTTTTTAAACATTTGAGCAGAGAATTCCACTGATTCACAACTCTCTGAGTGAAAAAGTTTTTCCTCATCTCCGTTCTAAATGGCCGACCCATTATTCTTAAACTGTGGCCCCTGGTTCTGGAATTTTGCTCCATTCACCTGGTTATTTGTTTCGGGAATGGTGTGTACCATGATGAAGCCTGGTCAATGAGTTGACTCAGTGTGACTAGGGCTCAATGCTGGGAAGGCCACTGATCAGGCTTGCTTATCTTCCCAGTGCTAGCATTGGGCCACAGACACAGAAGCCTGAGGTCACAAACCACCATGATCAGGAACAGTTACGTTCCTACAACCATCAGGTTCTTGAATCAAACTGCACGAGCCTCATCCCACCTCGACCCCATCATAACATGACAGACTACGTCTGTCACTACCATCGACTTGTTTTCTCATGGTGAAGATAGCCACAAACTGCTGGAGTAACTCAGCGGGACAGGCAGCCTCTCTGGATAGAAGGAATGGGTGATGTTTTGGTTGAAACCCCCTTCTTTAGACATCTGACCCCATCTGAAGAAGGGTCTCGACCCGAAACATCACCCATTCCTTCTCTCCAGAGATGCTGTCTGACCCGCTGAGTTACTCCAGCGTTGTGTGTCTATCTTCGGTGTAAGTTCAGCATCTGCAGTTCCCTTCTACAGTGTTTTCTTGTGGTGTTTTAGTCATGTCTGTTTTTTGACACATCCTTTTTCTTCAATATCTTGTGCAAGTTAAGTATGATTTATGTTTATAAGTGCTGTCTGAGTCCAAGTGCCAGTGGTACTGCAGCAAGCAAGATTTCCGTGACCCTCTTCCACACCATACTTATGCAGATGACAACAAACACAACCTGACATGATTTTGGTTCTGAAATGTAATTGGCTTAAGATACGGGTGGTCACAGTGGCACAGCGGTAGAGTTGCTGCCTTACAGCGAATGCAGCGCCGGAGACCCGGGTTCCATCCCGACTACGGGCACTGTCTGTACGGAGTTTGTACGTTCTCCCCGTGACCCGCGTGGGTTTTCTCCGAGATCTTCAGTTTCCTCCCACACTCCAAAGACGGACAGGTTTATAAGCTATTGGTAAATGTTAAAATTGTCCCTTTTTTTAATTTATTTTTTTAAAATCAAAAATATTTATTCAAATATTAAAATAATATATACAATACAATAAAACCAAAACAGAACCCACCACCAGAATATTATACAAACAAATATACCAATTGAAACTATTATACAATTATATTACAATCCCCATCCAATCCCCCGGTCCCGGAAATTGTTAAAATTGGGCCACAATTTTGGGTGTAGGATAGTGTTAATGTGCGGGGATCACTGGTCGGTGCAGACCCGGTGGGCCGAAGGACCTATTTCCGTGCTGTATCTCTAAACTAAACTAAACTAAACTACACCCAATAAAGTGAACATTGGCTTTCGTTCACAAGTTATAGGTGTGAACAAGTCAGGTTGGCCTTTCACACTTAAGTTCAAATCAAAACTCACCAACCATGTTCGTGTCAGCATTGTGTATTAGCCAGTGTTTGGCGGTCTTTACACTTTTCACACATGGTGGTGACACTTATTCCCTATTTCAGATTAAATCATTCTCTGAGCACTTGTCCAGAATACTCAGTGGGACTTAAAACGGAAGACAGAAGTCAGGAGATGAGTGAGAAATGAGATGAGTGAGCGTAGAAGGGTCTCGACCCGAAACACAGTATTCCACAGAATTTCACAGATTCACAACTCTCTGGGTGAAAATGTTTATGAGGAAAAAACGATTTCACCCAGAGAGTTGTGAATCTGTGGAATTCTCTGCCACAGAAGGCAGTGGAGGCCAATTCATTGGATGTTTTCAGGAAAGAGTTAGATAGAGCTCTTAGGGCTAGTGGAATCAAGGGGAATGGGGAGAAAGCAGGAACGGGGGTAGTGATTTTGGATGATCAGCCATGATCATATTGAATGGCGGTGCTGGCTCGAAGGGCCGAATAGCCGAATGGCCTACTCCTGCACCTATTTTCCATGTTTCTATGTTTCTATGTTTATGAAACGTCACCTATTCCTTTTCTCCAGAGATGCTGCCCGACCCGCTGAGTTACTCCAGCTTTTTGTGTCTATCTTCGAGAAAGTGCTTCTGACGAATTCTGCAACTATTGGTGAAAGAGCATTAAATCAAGTTAAACTGATTATTCGTTTATTCCTATTGTGCGTGGGGAAAATCAGACTACTTAAGAAAATAACATGGCAGAACCAAGTCCTTCAAATGTCAAGTTAATTACAGGGATCAACTGCATCCTTCTAAGAATTGAGCTGCTAAGGCTTTGCTGTTGGATTAGTGAACATCTGATGCCAGAAGTCAGTGCTGTAAAAGCTTAAAACCTTTCGTGTGCGTACAAACACTGAATCAGTCCTTTGTCTAGAACTCAACCTCAACATACAGTTTGAAAGATATCCCTCATCATTCATTGTCAAATTAATGTACATAATTAAAAGTCATTTCATTTGGTTAATAGAAGGTAGACATAAAATACTGGAGTAACTCAGCGGGTCAGGCAGCATCTCTGGAGAGAAGGAATGGGTGACGTTACGGGTCGAGACACTTCTTCAGTCTGAAGAAGGGTCTGAACAGCATCTGCAGTTATTTTCTTATACTTCTTCAGACTGATGTCAGGGGAGGGGGCGGGACAAAGATAGAATGTAGTCGGAGATAGGAAGACTAGTGGGAGAACTGGGAAGGGGAGGGGATAGAGAGGGAAAGCAGGGACTATCCTATTCATTTGGTTAATCCTGTTGTTTGACGAGACCCCCTTTAAAAATAACATTAACCTTGAGAACGTTAATTAAAAAACATGCTGACTGTTTACCATCAGTCACCAAAATGATCCTCATGAATCAAATTACCAAGCTACACAGAACATGGACACAAAATGCCGGAGTAACTCAGCGGGACAGGCAGCATCTCAGGAGAGAAGGAATGGGTGACGTTTCGGGTCGAGACCCTTCTTCAGTCTCGACCCCGAAACGCCACCCATTCCTTCTCTCCAGAGATGCCGCCTGTCCCGCTGAGTTACTCCGGCATTTTGTGTCTATTTTCAGTGTAAACCAGCATTTGCAGTTCCTTCCTACACATGCCAAGTGACGCTGCAAGATATCAGCACAAATAGCATGATTCAAAGGCATCAGTTTCCTCTTCACAGAGAAAGCAGCAATTACAATGTACAATGTGTGGCCTAATTCTGTTTCAATTTAATTACTAAGATTAGATATTGTTCAGTCACTTGTTGAAACTGATAATATAAAGCAAGCAGAAATATATTAAATTATTTGTCAAATATAATAACTTCCTCAAAATTGAAATGGCTACTTGTTGTCACCCAGATGCCAGACAACTTAATGTCTTGGGTTCGAAGAAGGGACTCGACCTGAAATGTCACCCATTCCTTCGCTCCATTCTCCTGCCTTCTCCCCATAACCCCTGACTCCCGTACTAATTAAGAATCTATCTATCTCCGCCTTAAAACTATCCACTGACTTGGCCTCCACAGCCTTCTGTGGCACAGAATTCCACAGATTCACCACCCTCTGAATAAAGAAATTCCTCCTCATCTCCTTCCTAAATGAACGTCCTTTAATTCTGAGGCTGTGCCCTCTGGTCCTAGACTCACCCACTAGTGGAAACATCCTCTCCACATCCACTCTATCCAGGCCGCTCACTATTCTGTACGTTTCAATGGGGCCCCCCTCATCCTTCTAAACTCCAGCGAGTACAGGCTCAGTGCTGAGTACAGGTCCAGTGCTCATCATAGGTTAACCCACTCATTCCTAGGATCATTCTTGTAAACCTCCTCTGGACCCTCTCCAGAGCCAGTACATCCTTCCTCAGATATGGGCCCAAAATTGCTCACAATATTCCAAATGCGGCCTGACCAGGGATTATGGAGCAGAATCTAAATAAACACTGTAATGGAATGGACTTTTTACCTATCTTACGCTAGTTTCAATGTATTGTTGCATGAATGTTTTCCTCATTTAGATCCAACACTTGTTTCTAAACAAGTACAAAATGCTGGAGTAACTCAGCGGGTCAGGCAGCATTTCTTGTGAGAAGGGATGGGCGATGTTATGGGTTGAGACCTTTCTTCACAAAACGTCACCCATTCCTTCTCTCCCGAGATGCTGCCTGACCTGCTGAGTTACTCCAGCATTTTGTGAATAAATCGATTTGTACCAGCATCTGCAGTTATTTTCTTATACCACATTGCATTCACTACTCAGTTGTCAACAATTAACACAAGCAAACAAAAATGAATCAATGGACTCCTTTGCCCCAGTCAAGAAAGCCCAACAGAGGATGTACTTCCTGCGGTAGTTGAGAAAACACATCATTGCCACAGGCAATGATGGTCCATTTCTATACTGCCTTCGAAGAGTCTGTCCTCACCTTTTCCATCACGGTCTGGTTTGGCTCAGCCACCAAGCACGACATCCAGAGGCTGCAGCACATCGTTCGCACAGCTGAGAAGGTTGTTGGCTGCAACCTTCCCCCCATTGACGAACTGTACAATGCAAGGGCCAGGAAGCGAGCGGGCAAGATCATCTCTGACCACTCTCACCCTGGCCACAAACTCTTTGAAGCACTTCCCTCTGGAAGGCGACTCTGGACTGTCAAAGCAGCCACAGCCAGACATAAAAACAGCTTCTTTCCACGAGTGGTAGCTCTACTCAACAACCAATCTCTGCAACCTCCTTTTGCTCTGGTATTTTATTTCATTCTTCACATGTTTAAACTATAATGTTTTTTAAAAATGTTTTAATGTTTTATGTTTTATTCTTAATTGTCTACTGTATGTCGTGTTGTTACTTGCGAGCGGAGCACCAAGGCACATTCCTTGTATGTGTACATACTTGGCTAATAAAATGTCTTCTTCTTCTTCTGATATATTAAATTTAATTTCCCTCTGTTGTATTTTTAGGTTGTCTTAAACAGATTTCATCCTTAACTTGATTCCTTCTCTCAACACGAAAGCAACTGCTGTTGAAAAGGGGCGCAGCGGTAGAGTCGTTGCCTTAGAGCGCCAGAGACCCGTGTTCAATCCTGACCACGGGTGCTGTCTGTACGAAGTTTGTACGTTCTCCCCGTGACCGCGTGGGTTTTCTCCGGGATCTCCGGATTCCTCCCACACTCCAAAGACGTACAAGTTTGTCGGTTAATTGGCTTCGGTGAAGATTGTAAATTGCCCCTCGTGTGTGTAGGATGGTTCTAGTGTATGGGGATCGCTAGTCAGCGCGGACTCCACACTGTATCTCCAAACTAAACTAAAATGTATATTTTCACACATTCAGCACAGAGTACTTTATAGTTTAGATTGGGTTGATCGTGTATTTGTCAAAGTGGCAAATCCGTTAAGATGCGTTACATTTTATCTAATGAAGAATGACAAGGACAAAACTTCCAGGCAATTATCCAGAAAGAATAAATCAGCAAATATAAAACTTCAAGAGACTTCTCATTCTTTTTATTATTTTCTGTCATATATGGAATTTAGACTTTGATTTAGAGATTATTCCTGAATTACCAGATGAATCAATGGCTCAATTGTTCTTTATCGTCATGTATGCACTTCACGGTGAAATTATCTTTGCATAACTTACCCATCATAAGTTGCCATTATTGGCGCCAATTACAAAAAGATAAAGAAAATGTCTAAAGACCACAGTCTGGTTTAGTTTTGTTTAGTTTCGAGATACAGTGTGGAAACAGGCCCTTCGGCCCACCGGGTCCGCGCCGACCAGCGATCCCCGCACATTAACACTATCCCACACACACTTGGGACAATGTTTACATTTACCAAGCCAATTAACCTACAAACCTGCACGTCTTTGGAGTGTGGGAGCAAACCGAACATCTCGGAGAAAACCCACGCAGGTCACGGGGAGAACGTGCAAACCCCGTACAGACAGCACCCGTAGTCGGGATGGAACCCGGGTCTCCGGCGCTGCATTCACTGTAAGGCAGCAACTCTACCGCTGCGCCACCGCTGCCCAATGTGTCTGAGCGTCGTATCCGCCCTCGGTGGCTTCCCAGCTTCCCCTGCAGCCAGCGGCCCGCCTGCTCCCTCTTTGATCTCCGTGGCCCACCAGGTCCGTCCTTGTTCTCGCCAGGATGTTCATGGTGGCCGCCCGCTCGTAAGGTCATAAGTGATAGGAGCAGAATTAGGCCATTCTACTACAGTCCAGTCTACTACAGACTGTCATATGTTGAAAGACTGGAGCGACTAGGCTTGTATACACTGGAATTTAGAAGGATGAGTGGAGATCTTATCGAAACATATAAGATTATTAAGGGGTTGGACACGTTAGAGGCAGGAAACATGTTCCCAATACAATACAATACAATACAATACAATATATCTTTATTGTCATTGTACCCAGGGGTACAACGAGATTGGGAATGCGCCTCCCATACGATGCAATAATTTAAGTAATTAACAGCAACCCAACGAAACGAAACAATTGTAACAGTTTTTAGACAGGGTAAAGTGCAAGTTGATCTATGCGTTGTGGCCATCCGGCTCAGCAGGACCGGTTCATAGCAGCTATGGCCCTGGGGATGAAGCTGTTCCTGAGTCTGGAGGTGCGGGCGTAGAAGGCCTTGTATCGTCTGCCCGATGGAAGGAGTTCGAACAGACTGTTGCAGGGGTGTGAAGAGTCTTTGTGGATGCTGGTGGCTTTTCTGAGGCATCGTGTGTTGTAGATGCCCTCCAAGTCTGGTAGCTGTGTTCCGATGGCCCTCTGAGCTCTATGGACTACCCGCTGTAGAGCTTTCCTTTCTGCCTCCGTGGGGGAGTCCAGAACAAGGGGCCACAGTTTAAGAATAAGGGGTCGGCCATTTAGAACTGAAATGAGGAAAAACGTTTTTAGTCAGAGAGTTGTGAATCTGTGGAATTCTCTGCCTCAGAAGGCAGTGGAGGCCAATTCTCTGAATGCATTCAATAGAGAGCTAGATAGAGCTCTTACGGATAGCGGAGTCAGGGGGTATGGGGAGAAGGCAGGAACGGGGTACTGATTGAGAATGATCAGCCATGATCACATTGAATGGCAGTGCTGGCTCGAAGGGCCGAATGGCCTCCTCCTGCACCTATTGTCTAATGTCTATTGTCTATATTCCCTCTGATAACCACTTTGTGGAATTATGTGGGTTATTCTGAAGTCTTGAATGAAAAATGGAAGCTGAAATTCGGAAACGCTGCAAGCAAATTGCTTCCCGATAGAACTGAGTCTTATTAACCTGCAGGTTGAAAACGCATTAATATCGGAAGTGTAAGTGTCGAGGCAAAACAGTTTCCACCTGACACTGATGGGTGAGTGGCGGTAACTTGAACCCCTGCCAGGAAGAGCAAACTGGAGAGCATCATCTGTGCTGCCTGACTTTCATATTTTGTTGCTGATCTCACACACAATATCAGGCAGGTTTGACTTGCAGCGTTGCTACTGTCAATTGCTGATTGCAACTCCCGGTGTCAAACTGATATTTTATTTGGCACTGCGCTTTGTCAGCATGTTCCAGGGACAAATGATTAAATCGGGACCTGCACAGACAGTTGGCAAGATGTTTGCTTCGCCACAGATAGATAATAGCCACCAGGTGGGATGTCCATGGATGCTGCCAAAAGCTACAATGAGCTATTCTCTCCAAACCCTGATGGCACCCCAAGCTAAGAAATGCTTTGGTAGTTTAGTTTAGTTTAGAGATCCAGCGCGAAAACAGGCCCTTCGGCCCACCGGGTCCACGCCGACCAGCGATCCCCGCACACTAACACTATCCTACACACATTATAATAATAATAATAATAATACATTTAATTTATATAGCGCTTTTCAGGAAACTCAAAGACGCTTTACAGAGCAAACAGGACATAAAAACAAACAAACAAACAACAGATTTGTCCAAACGGAGAAGCGGCGAACAAATAGCGCCAGCGTCCTCTCACGTCAGGGTCCGGTAGTAAACAATAAAAAACACAAGACACACAATTACAATTTAACACAAACAGCCGTCACAGTGATTGCTCCAGGCACACCCTCACTGTGATGGAAGGCAAAGAAAAGTCTTATCTCCTCCTCATTCTTCTCCCGTGGTCAGGCAGTCAAACAATTTACTGGGACAATTTACAATCTTTACCAAAGCCAATTACCCTGTATGTCTTTGGAGTGTGGGAGGAAACCTGGAGCACCCGGAGAAAACCCACGAGGTCACGTGGAGAACGTATAAACTCCGTACAGACAGCACCCATAGTCAGGATGGAACCTGGGTCTCTAGTGCTGTAGGGCAGCAACTCTACCGCTGTGCCACCGTACCACCCCTAGTATGATTCTTTTCTTTCTCCAAAAGAAAAAAATCACTCTGAAAATGAGCCCGTTTTGCATTTCAGTATTACAAATCTCTGGTTCATTGCACCCTGAAGTTAATATTAATCAATCAAGCAAAGAGTTTAACCAAATAATTCTGCATGATATATATCCTTTGAGTTACACGGTACCAAGAATAAATAGAGGACATCAAAGTGATCACTACAAATGAGGTCAGGTCTAACTTACAACAAATTTCAACAGGGTAAAGTTTATGTGATCGTTCTCCAGACTGATTGCACTCTCCCAATTACAGTCAGGCTGAAGAAGGGTCCCAACCCAGAACATCACCTACCCCTTTACTCTCGAGATGCTGCCTGACCTGCTGAGTTACTCCAGCATTTTGTGCCTAGATTTGGTATAAACTTGCATCTGCAGTTTCTTTTTATTACATTAGGGTAAAGTTTATAGAGTCATAGAGTCATAGAGTGATACAGTGTGGAAACAGGCCCTTCGGCCCAACTCGCCCACACTGGCCAACAATGTCCCAGCTACCCTAGTCCCAATTGCCTGCGCTTGGTCCATAACCCTCCAAAACTGTCCTATCCATGTACTTATCTTTTAGTTTCGGGTGAGACAATCAGTCGCTTTTTGATGCTCTCCTGTGTTCTCAATTTTGCAGTTTAACTTGACCTCTCTTCTGATTATTACTTTCAAACATACACATATAATGTGCTACAGTATGGTAGAGAAACTGGTGGACTGGAGGCTCAAACTGTGTAACTGAGCCTGATGAAATGTCCCCATGAACAGCGAGGAATTCTATATCATTAGCAATAGCTGTAAACTGAACAGGTAGTGGGTGCGGCACGGTGGCGCAGCGGTAGAGTTGCTGCCTTACAGCGAATGCAGCGCCAGAGACCCGGGTTCCATCCTGACTACGGGCGCCGTCTGTACGGTGTTTGTACGTTCTCCCCGTGACCTGTGTGGGTTTTCTCTGGGAGCTCCAGTTTCCTCCAACACTCAAAAGACGTGCAGGTTTGTAGGTTAATTGGCTTGGTATAAATGTAAATTGACCCTAGTGAGTGTAGGATAGTGTTAGTGTGCGGGGATTGCTGGTCGGCGCAGACTCGGTGGGCTGAAGGGCCTGTTTACACGGCGCATCTCTAAACTAAACTAAACTAAAGTAAAAGGTAAGAGTGTAACTCAACTCAGCTGGAGTAACTCAGGAGGAGCCAGCGCTGCCGTCGCAGCTACGGCTTGCCTGCAGTCCGTCTGTCTTTTGTGTTTTTTGTTGTTTTTGTCTAAATTGTAGTTTTAATATGATGTAGTGTTGTATGTTATGTTTGGGGGGGGGGGGTGCGGGGAGGGAACGGGAACTGTAAAATTCTCTCTCCCGAACGGAGACGCGACCTTTGTTTCTGTGTCGTGTCTCCGTTCCCGTTGCGGCCTACCATTGGCCATGCACCTGGGACCACCTGGGGCTCTGGCCGCCTTCGGATGCTGCGGGAGCGGCTGCGACTCGTCTCCGGAGGCTCGGGCGCGGGCCGCGTGGACGTCGGAAGCCCGCAGGCCCCTGGATGGGGGCCGACATCGGGAGCACCGGCAACGGCAGCGTGTTCGCCCGCCCCGAATCGTGGCAACTCCAACAGCCTGACCGCGGGAGAAGACGGCAGGGGAAGAGAAAAGACATTGTGGCCTTCCATCACAGTGAGGAGGGGACTGGAGGAGACTCACTGTGATGGATGTTTCTTTTTGTTTGGTGTTAGTTTGTGATTGTATATGTTATTGCATTTTTATTGATTATTCTTATTGGTCTTATTGTTGAACTGTGGGTAATGTTTCATTTCACTACACATTTATGTGTATGTGACAAATAAACGACTATTGATATTGATATTGTAAGAAGGAACTGCAGATGCTGGTTTAAACCGAAGATAGACACAAAAAGCGGGAGTAGCTCAGCAGCATCGCTGGAGAGAAGGAATAGGTGATGTTTCGGGTCGAGACCCTTCTTCAGACTGGTTAGGGATAAAGGAACGAGAGATGTAGACGGTGATGTTTGAGAGATAAAAACAATAAATGAAAGATATGCAAAACAATGACGATGATAAAGGAAACAGGCCTTCTACTGGAATTCTTTGAGGATGTAACTAGGAAAATGGACAGGGGAGAGCCGGTGGATGTGGTGTACCTCGACTTTCAGAAAGCCTTTGATATGGTCCCACATAGGAGATTAGTGGGCAAAATTAGAGCACATGGTATTGGAGGTAGGGTACTGACATGGATAGAAAATTGGTTGACAGACAGAAAGCAAAGAGTGGGGATAACTGGGTCCCTTTCAGAATGGCAGGCAGTGACTAGTAAGGTACGGCAAGGCTCGGTGCTGGAACCGCAGCTATTTACAATATACGTTAATGACTTAGTAGAAGGGATTAAAAGTACCATTAGCAAATTTGCAGATGACACAAAGCTGGGTGGCAGTGTGAACTGTGAGGAGGATGCTATGAGGATGCAGGGTGACTTGGACAGGTTGGGTGAGTGGGCGGATGCATGGCAGATGCAGTTTAATGTGGATAAGTGTGAGGTTATCCACTTTGGTGGTATGAACAGGAAGGCAGATTATTATCTGAGTGGTGTCAAGTTAGGAAAAGGGGATGTACAACAAGATCTGGGTGTCCTAGTGCATCAGTGACTGAAAGTAAGCATTGCAGGTACAGCAGGCAGTGAAGAAAGCTAATGGCATGTTGGCCTTCATGACAAGAGGGTTGAGTATAGGAGCAAAGAGGTCCTTCTGCAGTTGTACAGGACCCTAGTGAGACCGCACCTGGAGTACTGTGTGCAGTTTTGGTCTCCAAATTTGAGGAAGGACATTCTTGCTATTGAGGGCGTGCAGCGTAGGTTTACTAGGTTAATTCCTGGAATGGCGGGACTGTCGTATGTTGAAAGACTGGAGCGACTAGGCTTGTATACACTGGAATTTAGAAGGACACGTTAGAGGCAGGAAACATGTTCCCAATGTTGGGGGAGTCCAGAACCAGGGGCCACAGTTTAAGAATTAGGGGTAGGCCATTTAGAACGGAGATGAGGAAAAACTTTTTCACTCAGAGAGTTGTACATCTGTGGAATTCTCTGCCTCAGAAGGCAGTGGAGGCCAATTCTCTGGATGGTTTCAAGAGAGAGTTAGATAGAGGTCTTAATGATAGTATTGGGGAATGGGGAGTCGGGGGGTATGGGGAGAAGGTAGGAGCGGGGTACTCATCATATCATCATCATATACATACAGCCGGAAACAGGCCTTTTCGGCCCTCCAAGTCCGTGCCGCCCAGTGATCCCCGTACATTGTGGATGATCAGCCATGATCACATTGAATGGCGGTGCTGGCTCGAAAGGCCGAATGGCCTCCTCCTGCACCTAAAGTCTATTGTCTATTGTCCATTGTAAGCTGTTTGTTGGGTGAAAATGAGAAGCTGGTGAGACTTGGGTGGGGGAGGGATAGAGAGAGAGTGAATGCTGGGGCTGCCTGAAGTGAGAGAAATCAATATTCACACCACTGGGCTGTGAGCTGCCCAAGCGAAATATGAGATGCTGTTCCTCCAATTTGTGTTTAGCCTCACTCTGACAATGGAGGAGACCTGGGACAGAAAGGTCAGTGTGGGAATGGGAAGGAGAATTAAAGTGTCCAGCAACCGGGAAATCAGGTTGGTTCACGCGGGCTGAGTGAAGGTGTTCCGCGAAACGATCGCCCAGTCTGCGTTTGGTCTCACCGATGTAGAAGAGTCCACATCTTGAACAACAGATACAGTAGATGAGGTTGGAGGAGGTGCAAGTGAACCTCTGCCTCACCTGAAAGGACTGTCGGGGTCCCTGGACAGAGTCGAGGTAAGAGTGTTATTTTGTAATTTTTAAGGTTGTGGACTCAGTGGGACCTATCTAGAATGTTACACAATTCAAAATAGCTAAAGACACAAGAACTGTAGATGCTGGAATCTTGAGTAAAACACAATGTGCTGGAGGAACTCAATGGGTCTGTGGAGAAAATGGACAGCTGACTGATGTTTAGGTTTAGGACTTGGATAGGTTAGGTGAGTGGGCAAATGCATGGCAGATGCAGTATAATGTGGATAAATGTGAGGTTATCCACTTTGGTGGCAAGAACAGGAAAGCAGACTATTACTTGAATGGTGGCCGATTAGGAGAAGGGGAGATGTTTCTATGTTTCTATTATGACATGTACTGAGAAATAATTAAAAATCTTTGCATGCTATCTTAGTGTAAGAAAATAACTGCAGATGCTGGTACAAATCGAAGGTATTTATTCACAAAATGCTGGAGTAACTCAGCGGGTCAGGCAGCTTCTCAGAAGAGAAGGAATGGGTGACGTTTCGGGTCAAGACCCTTCTTCAGACTGATTAGATAGATATGCTATCTAATCAAATCAGCTTATAAATACAATGAAACCAATCTCGTATTATAGGTAGAGCAAAGGAAAGATACAGAGAGAAGAATATAGTTCTTGGCATTGTAGTGCAACAGTTCCTGAGACAAAGTCCAATGTCCACCATGAGGTAGTGGACTGTAAGCTAGCTGATGGGACCATTTAGAAGCCGGATAACAGAGCGAATACGAAGGTCTCCTATTCATCAGCTATAGGTCTGCTTTCAATACCATTATCCCAACCAAGCTCATCTCCAAACTTGTGGAACTTGGAGCCACTGCAACTGGATCATAAGAGATAGGAGCAGAACTAGTCTGTTTGGCCCATTGAATCTACTCTGCCATTCAATCAAGTTCCTCGGAATAAATATCAGCAATTAGTCCTGGAGCAGCCACTTTGAATCGATGGCCAAGAAAGGACATCTACTTCATTAGAAGGCTTTGGAAATTCAGCATATCTCCAACCACCCTCACCAACTTCTACAGAGGTGCCGTAGAAAGCATCTTGTTGGGATACAACCGAGGCTGGTTTGGGATCAGCTCCATCCAAGGCAGCTAAAATTTGCAGAGGCTTGTCGACGTAGCCCAGACCATCACACAAAAGAACCTCCCTTTCATCGACTTATGCAAAATTATATACAAAATCATGAGAGGAACAGATCGGGTAGATGCACAGAGTCACTTGCCCAGAGTAGGGGAATCGAGGACCAGAGGACATAGGTTCAAGGTGAAGGGGAAAAGGTTTAATAAGAATCTGAGGGGTCACTTTTTCACACAGAGGGTGGTAGGTGAATGGAACAATAGACAAAAGACAATAGACAATAGGTGCAGGAGGAGGCCAATCGGTCCTTCGAGCCAGCACCGCCATTCATGGCTGATCATCCACAATCAGTACCCCGTTCCTGCCCTCTCCCCATACCCCCTGATTCCGCTATCATTAAGAGCTCTATCTAACAAGCTGCCAGAGGAGGTAGCTGAGGCAGGGACTATCACATTGTTTAAGAAACAGTTAGACAGGTACATGGATAGGACAGGTTTGGAGGGATATGGACCAAGCGCAGGCAATTGGCTGGGACATTGTTGGCCGGTGTGGGCGAGTTGGGCCGAAGGGCCTGTTTCCACACTGTATCACTCTATGACTCTATGAAGGGCCTGTTTCCACACTGTATCACTCTATGACTCTATGAAGGGCCTGTTTCCACACTGTATCACTCTATGACTCTATGAAGGGCCTGTTTCCACACTGTATCACTCTATGACTCTATGAAGGGCCTGTTTCCACACTGTATCACTCTGTGACTCTATGAAGGGCCTGTTTCCACACTGTATCACTCTATGACTCTATCTATGACTATGACTTTGTCTACACCTCATGCTGCCTCAGCAAGGCCACACACAAGATGGAGGACCAGTCTCACTGCAGTCACTCCCTCTTCTCCCCTCTTCCGTCAGGCAGGAGATACAGAAGTTTGACAACGTAAACATCCTCCAGATTTAGGAACAGTTTCTTCCCATTTTATCAGGCAACTGAACCGTCCTCTCATCAGCTAGAGTGCAGTCCTGACCTCCCATCTACCTCATTGGAGACCTTTGAACTTTCTTTAATCGGACTTCAATGTCATATCTTTGCAATAAATGTCGCACCCTTTATTCTTTATCTTTGTACTGTGGACGACTTGATTGTATTCAAGCCTTGTATAGGAAGAGACTGCCAATGTTGGTTTACACTGAAGATAGACGGTTTACGCTGGAGTAACTCAGCAGGTCAGGCAGCATCTCTGGAGAGGAGGAATAGCTGACGTTTCGGGCCGAGACCCTTCTTCAGATTCAAGTGTTCTCTTTTTTTCATTGGATAGCATACAAACCAGGTGTCACGGTGGTGCAGCGGTAGAGTTGCTGCCTTACAGCGAATGCAGCGCCGGAGACCCGGGTTCCATCCTGACTACCGGCGCCGTCTGTACAGAGTTTGTACGTTCTCCCCGTGACCTGCGTGGGTTTTCTCCGAGATCTTCGGTTTCCTCCCACACTCCAAAGATGTGCAGGTTTGTAGGTTAATTGGCTGGGCAAATGTAAAAATTGTCCCTAGTGGGTGTAGGATGGTGTTAATGTGCGGGGATCGCTGGGCGGCGCGGACCCGGTGGGCCGAAAGGGCCTGTTTCCGCGCTGTATCTCTAAATCTAAAATAAATCTAAAAAATCTAAAATCTAAAAAAACCCCAAAAGCTTTCCTCTGTATCTCGGTACACGTGCCAATAATAAACAAACAAACAAACAAGCTGTTCCTGGGTCTGGCGGTGCGCACTTTCAGTCTTCTGTATCTTCTGCCCAACAGGCGTACGGAGAGGAAGGAATGGTCGGAGTGGTGAAAGTCTTTGATTACGTTGGTGTTCTCCCGAGGCAGCACGGAGTGTAGGTGGAGTCAATGTTGGGGAGTCTGGGCTGCTGATGGATTTGGTTACAACACGACATTTTCACGTGGTCTTGGGTAGTTTAGTGTAGTTTAGTTTAGAGATACAGCGCGGAAACAGGCCCTTTCGGCCCACCAGTTCCACGCCGACCAGCGATCCCCGCACACTAACACCATCCTACACCCACTAGGGACAATTTTTACATTTGCCCAGCCAATTAACCTACAAACCTGCACTTCTTTGGAGTGTGGGAGGAAACCGAAGATCTCGGAGAAAACCCACGCAGGTCACGGGGAGAACGTACAAACTCCATACAGACAGCGCCCGTAGTCGGGATCGAACCCGGGTCTCCGGCGCTGCATTCGCTGTAAGGCAGCAACTCTACCACTGCACCACCGTGACCACCCAAAGGGCAGAGCTGTTTCCAAACCAAGCTGTGATGCAGCCCAAGAGAATGCTTTCCGTGATGCATCTGTAGAAGCTTGTAAGAATCATTGGAAACATGCTGAATTTTCTCTGTCTCCCGAGGAAGTAAGACGATGTGGCGTCTTGGCTATCGCTTCAATGTGGTTGGTACGTGAGTGATCAATGGTAATATCTATGCTGTGGAACTTCAAGCTCTAAACCATTGGCGGTCACGGTGGCACAGCGGCAGAGTTGCTGCCTTACAGCGAATACAGCGCCGGAGACCCGGGTTCCATCCCGACTACGGGTGCCGTCTGTACTGAGTTTGTACGTTCTCCCCGTGACCTGCGTGTGTTTTCTCCGAGATCTTCGGTTTCCTCCCACACTCCAAAGACGTGCAGGTTTGTAGGTTAATTAGCTTGGTAAATGTAAAAATTGTCCCTAGTGGGTGTAGGATAGTGTTAATGTGCAGGGATCGCTGGTTGGCATGGACCCGGTGGGCCGAAGGGCCTGTTTCCGCGCTGTATCTCTAAACTAAACTAAACTAAACTAAACAAATTTCCACTTTGGCAGCATTGATGCTGATTGGCTTTATGGCAATTAAACACTCTTGACTCTTGAAAGTTAAACTAAATATTGGACACTTTTGGAAAATTGGAAACATTTGGAAAATTTATCATTCCATAGGACCAAAATGGTTCTGAAGCTGAATTTGCCTGCACTGCAAATGGAAAATTAGGATCCCTGTACGTTTAAACATTCAGAATGTTAATGTAAATATTAACCAACACATCAAAATTAAATGCATATCTCTTACCTATAGAAAAAGAAGAGGCATTTGTACCTGGTATACTTCCACAGAACAATAAGGCTATTTGAGTTTGATTTTGTTTTTGCTTCAAGCTCATCCCACCTACCTAGTTTTCACTAATGACCTGTAAATTTGATTACTCTAGGCTCCCAAATGCTTTATTCGCTTGTGTTTGGCTTACTTCCACAAGTCATCTATTTATATTTTGTTGGTGAAGAGCCCTCATCTCTCGTGCGCGCACGTTGCTATGGCGATCTAAAAATAGAAAACATATCAAATGGATCAGTCTGGTTGAAAATAAACTAACCCTTTCAGGGAAGGTGATGGCTAGGATGCTTTGTGAATGAATGACCAAGTTTTAGCAACACGGCACACCATAATAGAAACATAGAAAATAGGTGCAGGAGTAGGCCATTTGGCCCTTCGAGCCTGCACCGCCATTCAATATGATCATGGCTGATCATCCAACTCAGTATCCCGTACCTGCCTTCTCTCCATACCCCCTGATCCCTTTAGCCACAAGGGCCACATCTAACTCCCTCTTAAATATAGCCAATGAACAGGCCTCAACTACCTTCTGTGGCAGAGAATTCCACAAATTCACCACTCTCTGTGTGAAAAAAAACGTTCTCATCTCGGTCCTAAAAGACTTCCCCCTTATCCTTAAACTGTGACCCCTTGTTCTGGACTTCCCCAACATCGGGAACAATCTTCCTGCATCTAGCCTGTCCAACCCTTTAAGAATTTTGTAAGTTTCTATAAGATCCCCCCTCAATCTTCTAAATTCCAGCGAGTACAAGCCGAGTCTATCCAGTCTTTCTTCGTATGAAAGTCCTGCCATCCCAGGTATCAATCTGGTGAACCTTCTCTGTACTCCCTCTATGGCAAGAATATCTTTCCTCAGATTAGGAGACCAAAACTGTACGCAATACTCCAGGTGTGGTCTCACCAATGCCCTGTACAACTGCAGCAGAACCTCCCTGCTCCTATACTCAAATCCCCTCGCTATGAATGCCAACATACCATTCGCTTTCTTCACTGCCTGCTGCACCTGCATGCCTACTTTCAATGACTGGTGTACCACGACACCCAGGTCTCGTTGCATCTCCCCTTTTCCTAAAAACTCTAATAATGGGAATGAACAAATTATTAAATAGCCTACCTACAAATTCTACCTACAACTGCAACGTCAGTTACAATACCACAAGTCGGACTGAATTCACCCTCGGTTTATGTGAGGCATATGATGAATTGGCTGTGAAAATTGCCGTAAATCCTATCTTAACCCAAGGCCAGCAGCATAATCAAGGACGAGTCGCACCCCGGCCACTCCCTCTTCTCCCCTCTCCCATCGGGCAAAAGGTACAGATGTGTGAAAACGCACACCTCCAGATTTAGGGACAGTTTCTTCCCAGCTGTTATCAAGCAACTATTATCCTATCACAACCAGAGCAGTGCTGAACTACTATCTACCTCATTGGTGACCCTCGGACTATCCTTCTGAAGATCTATCAGTCTGAAGAATCAGAATCAGAATCAGAATCGCCTTTACTGTCATCCAGAAAAAACAAGTCTTTTGGACGTAATTTCGCTGCCCACAGTCCAACAATAAGGGCAATAAAAATGCAATAACACACACAATCACAAACCAACACAAGACAAAAAAAAGAAACATCCATCACAGTGAGTCTCCTCCAGTCCCCTCCTCACTGTGATGGAAGGCCAGAATGTCTTTTCTCTTCCCCTGCCGTCTTCTCCTGCGGTCAGGCTGATGAAGGGTCTTGATCCGAAACGTCACCCATTCCTTCTCTCCTGAGATGCTGCCTGGACCGCTGAGTCATATCATATCATATCATATATCATATCATATCATATCATATCATATATATACAGCCGGAAACAGGCCTTTTCGGCCCTCCAAGTCCGTGCCGCCCAGCGATCCCCGTACATTAACACTATCCTACACCCACTAGGGACAATTTTTTTTTTACATTTACCCAGCCAATTAACCTACATACCTGTACGTCTTTGGAGTGTGGGAGGAAACCGAAGATCTCGGAGTAAACCCACGCAGGTCACGGGGAGAACGTACAAACTCCTTACGGTGCAGCACCCGTAGTCAGGATCGAACCTGAGTCTCCGGCGCTGCATTCGCTGTAAAGCAGCAACTCTACCGCTGCGCTACCGTCACTCCAGCTTTTTGTGAATAAATACCTCGGACTATCCTTGTTCGGACTTTGCTGGCTTGACCTTGCACTAAACGTTATTCCCTTATCATGTATCTGTACACTGTAAATGTTTCGATTGTAATCACGTTTTGTCTTTCTGCTGACTGGTCAGCATGCAACAAAAGCTTTTCACTGTACCTCAGTACACGTGACAATAAACTAAACTGAAACGGAGACTCCCATCCATGCCAGAAGAGCTTATCCCAAGGAAAATATCATTTACTTTCCGCCAGTTATTGTTGCTTTTTGACAAACAGCATGACTGTTTTTGATAAACACTTGATGGATGTTCGCAAGCAAATGCAGGGGCAGATATCACACATCGTCTTGCTGCCTCTGTCTGGGTTGTTTTATTGTTACCACCAAAATGAGGTCTGAACCTTCTCGTGACCTGCTCTGACGTAAGACTGACATTTATAGCCTGCATTACACTTATCAACCATCAATCACCCAGAGAGTCGTGAATCTGTGGAATTCTCTGCCACAGAAGGCAGTGGAGGGCAGATTCACTGGATGTATTCAAGAGAGAGTTAGACTTAGCTCTTAGGGCTAACGGAATCAAGGGATATGGGGAGAAGGCAGGAACGGGGTACTGATTGTGGATGATCAGCCATGATCATATTGAATGGTGGTGCTGGCTCGAAGGGCCGAATGGCCTCCTCCTGCACCTATTGTCTATGTTTCTATGAATCATTTTGAGCATTATCCCGCCATGCTAAGTTGTCAGGCATGGGTGAATGCAGCATTTTGTCCCTCAGTGGGTTGTGATTTCAAACACACCTAAGTGTATAATCTACACACCAGCGTGACATTGAGCGGGCACAACACTCCTAAAGGCGGACCATTTAGGGTAGATTTATTTTTTTTTAAATTTAGTATGTGTTAAAAGTATGTTTTAGTGTTCCTTGGTTTGTTTTATGTGGGGGGGGGGGGAAGTTGGGGGAAACATTTTTTCAATCTCCTACCTCAACGGAGATGTGATTTTTCTCCGTGTCGTATCTCCGTCCCCACTGCGGCCTAACATCGAGGAGTTGGCGGCCTTTCCTGGAGACCGGCCCGGCGCTTCGAGCCGCGGGCACGGCGCGGACTTTAACATCGTGGAGCTGCGATCCTTTGCCGGGGATCGACTGTGGAGAGCTCCAACCGCGGGGCCTGTGGACTTTAACACCGTGAAGCCCGTGGTCTCTGGTGAGAAGAGGCCGACTCGGGAGCTCCATTCCGCGGAGAGTTACAACCGTCCCGACGCGGGGAGTTTCGATCATCCCGACGCGAGGGCCTCGGACAGTCGGCAGCGGCGACTGTGGACGGTTCAACAGCCCCGACCGCGGGTGAACAAAGAGGAAGGTGGTTGAACTTTATTACCTTCCATCAGAGTGAGGAATGTGGAATCCGCTGTGGCGGATGTTTATGTTACATTTTATTTGATGTGGCTGTGTGTCTTGTTGATTTTCACTGAGTATGGCTGTATGGTAACTCAAATTTCACTGTAACTTAATTGGTGCACGTGACAATAAATTGAATCTTGAAATCTTGAAATCCTGAAATCTCTTGAAATCTTGAGCTGGAAAGTGGAAGCCCCAGTCAGTTGTGTCGGGCGGGGCAATGAGAGGGAAACAAGTCACATGGAAATGCATGGGGCTGCTCTGAATGCCAACATGGACTCAATGGGCCGAAGGGCCTCCTTCTATGTTGTCGGGAAATATTTGGTATTTCCCTGACAGAGCGATCAATGCGTAGCCTTCAATTAATGCCAGCAGACATGATAATTAAGTCGTCATCTGCTTCATAGGAATCTCAAATCGACTGCTTTTTTTCGCTTCCCGAAAGCAGGCCTTTTTTTTCCTTCTGCTCGAAGCAGTGCGAAAGCAAACATATATTTTGTTCATGGTGAAATATGCCTGCGGGCTTCCAAGAAGCTCAGTCAGATGAAGTAGTGCACCTTATGCCAGGCAAGTGGTTCAATAATACATTGCAGCAGATGTTCATCACAGTGCCTACAGAATCTCCTCTTCAGAAAAGTTACCATCATTTCTTCCAATTTGTTCATGAAAAAATTGTGGGGATATGTCCTCTGACTTTCCATAAACAAGCATTGTGTGAGGGTTCATAGTTCATTTGTGTTGGTAAGCCTGTTTGGATTTTGTAATCGCAGAGAGATTCCTTCCATATTCTGTTTAATCTCCTGATGGTAAATTGTTGAAGCCTAATCAGAGAAACCAGGTCATGCACCAAATAGATTGCACCTATATGTTATCAGCGCTCAGTATTAGCTGGCAGCTGCTTTATGGATTTTTTCATCACCTCTGTTTCTCAAAACCATGCATTATTAATTTAGTAATTTGGCAACGTACAATGGTTTGGATCTTGAATACACTATTCGGACCTTTAGCACTGTGAAATGCATTGTACATTGCTGACAACTAATACTCACATAATCCCAGGATAACATGACTTAAAATCAACCTCAACAACAACCAAAATGGCTTTCAACCTTTCTTTCAGTTAAATAATGATTTGCCAATATGCAACTGGAAAGCTTTTGAGAATCGTGTGGGAAGGAACTGCAAGGAAAAACACAAGAAGCTGGAGTAACTCAGCGGGACAGGCAGCATCTCTGGAGAGAAGGACTGGGTGATGTTTCGGGTCGAGATGAAGGGACCTCACCCATTCCTTCTCTCCAGAGATGCTGCCTGTCCCGCTGAGTTACTCCAGCTTTTTGTGTCTATCTTAGGCTTTTGAGAATCAATGGGGGAAACACTGGTTTGGTGAGTGCTGTGTGTAAGTGCTGGAATGGTTGGCTGTGAATCTGTTTGCGAATCTGCAGATTGCCGACAATGGAATGTTCACTTTATAAATACTGAATGAATATTGCAGACCTTGCTCATGTAGTACTCTGTTTTTAACCTCATCTCTTTCTGATATTTATGAAAGTCAAATGACTTTAAATGCTTGTCAATGACTCTGTAAAATTGCAGGTCACTTTGGCAGCCATGCACACAGAGCTAGCTTTGAACCAATCTGCGTAACAAGGAACTGCAGGTGCTGGTTTAAACCGAAGCTAGACACAAAATGCTGGAGTAACTCAGCGGGACAGGCAGCATCTCTGGAGAGAAGGAATGGGCGACGTTTCGGGTCGAGACCCTTCTCCAGTCTGGCCCGGAGATGAGGAAACGGGGATGAGGAAAACCTTTTTCAGTCAGAGAGTTGTGAATCTGTGGAATTCTCTGCCTCAGAAGGCAGTGGAGGCCAATTCTCTGAATGCATTCAAGAGAGAGCTAGATAGAGCTCTTAAGGATAGCGGAGTCAGGGGGTATGGGGGAGAAGGCAGGAACGAGGTACTGATTGAGAATGATCAGCCATGTTCACATTGAATGGCGGTGCTGGCTCGAAGGGCCGAATGGCCTCCTCCTGCACCTGTTGTCTATTGTCTATTGAAGTGGGGCAACTGATCATCAGGGATTGTCTGAAGCTGGATCCAGCTGAAGGCAGGATGCTGAGCGTGATGGATGTCAGCTTTGCACCGTCTGACTGGGATGAGGGAGCTGTTCATCCAGAGTGTCCTGGAAAGGTGTTGAGTGGAAAAGCAGTGACACAAATCAAGGAGACACAAGAGACTGCCGACGCTGGAATCTTGCACAAAAACACAAACTGCTGGAGCAAATCAGCTCCGCAATTCATGCGTGGAAGAATGTGGACGGATGACATTGCAGGTTGGAATCTTTCTTCAAACTGATGGAGCGGAGGGGAGATAGCTGGCAGAGAGAGGTGAGCAGAAGGAGCAGGGCAAGCTGGGAAATGAGCTGGCAAGGAGAAGGTCAGAGCAGAGGTCACGTTCCCCCCATTGACCAACTGTACACTGCAAGGGCCAGGAAGCCAGCGGGCAAGATCATCTCTGACCCCTCTCACCCTGGCCACAAACTCTTTGAAGCACTTCCCTGTGGAAGGCGACTCCGGACTGTCAAAGCAGCCACAGCCAGACATAAAAACAGCTTTGTTCCACGAGCAGTAGCTCTACTCAACAACCAAAGTCTGTAGCCTCCTTTTGCTCTGGTATTTTATTTCATTCATCACATGTGTAAATTATGTTTTATTCTTAATTGTTTACTGTATGTCGTGTTGTTACTTGCGAGCGGAGCACCAAGGCACATTCCTTGTATGTGTACATACTTGGCTAATAAAATGTTTTAAATTCATTTCAATTCAATTCAATGTACACAACTGCAGTTGAGAAAATGACAGAGCCATAGAGTTGTAGAGCGAGACAGCGTAGAACCAGGTTCTTCAGCCCACTGAGTCCACGCCGACAATCGATCAATCATTTACACTATTTCCATATTTATCTCATTTTTTTATTCTCCCCACATTCTCAACCACTTTCACTTGAGCTGTCTACGTAGACTCCTTCACATCAGGTGGCAGGACAAAATTCCCCACACAGAGGTCTTGGAACAGGCCGGAATCCCCAGCGTCCACACCCTCCTACGGAAAGCCCAAGCCAGATGGGCAGGCCATGTCGTCAGAATGCCTGAGAGACGACTGCCAAAACAGCTTCTGTATGGAGAACTGTGTCAGGGCAAGCGCTCAGTAGGAGGACAGAAGAAACGGTTTAAGGACTGCCTCAAAATATCCCTCAAAGACTTGGACATCAACCTCAGCACTTGGGAGTCTCTTACTCTGGACCGTCCAACCTGGCGTAGCAAGCTCACCACAGGAGCACGTGCAGCAGAGAACAGACGCACAGCAGAGGCCCAGAGGAAACGCACCGCGCGCAAGGCCCGGGCTACCTCCACTTCCACTGCAGCACCCATCCACTTGTGTCCTACGTGTGGGCGTGCCTTCCGGGCCCGGATTGGCCTCACCAGTCACTCCCGGACCCACAGTCACCAATACTCCAACTGAAAGTGAAGTCATGGTCATCTTCCAACCCGAAGGATGAACAACAACAACAACATACTTGACTAATAAAATGTATTAAATTCAAATCAATTCAATTCAAAGTACATAACTGCAATTGAGAAAATGACAGAGCCATAGAGTTAGAGAGCGAGACAGCATAGAACCAGGTCCTTCAGCCCACTGAGTCCACGCCGACAATCGATCAATCATTTACACTATTTCCATATTAATCCCTTTTTTTAATTCTCCCCACATTCTCTTCTCCTCCCTCAGATTCCACCTACTGACAAGAGACAATTTGCAGTGGCCAATTAAACTACCATCTTGACTTCTTGGGATCTGAGAAGAAACCGCCATTTACACGGGAAAGCTTCGCAGACACAGGAGAGCTGTGCAAACTCCACACCGAGGTCAGGGTTAAACATTGGTCTCTGTGAGGATGCAGTTCTCTGAGCTGTGGCATCGTGCCACCCAGCTCCCCAATCCATCTTTACACACAGAGGGTGTTGACTGCATCTCAGTCTTCACTAAGTTCACGTCACGGCTCTGTGCAGAAGGCTCAGAGGTCGTTCCACCAACATGCGTAGGAAGGAACTGCAGATGCTGGTTTAAAGCGAAGATAGACACAAAATGCTGGAGTAACTCAGCGGGCCAGGCAGCATCTGAAGAAGGTTCTCGACCCGAAACATCACCCATTCCTTCCATCCAGAGATGCTGCCCGACCCGCTGAGTTACTCCAGCATTTTGTGCCTACCTTCATTCCACCAGTACCTGCACTTTAGGTTATGGTTTGCCGTTGAATCTCTGCATTGAGGTGCATGTACAACTGTTCCTTTCCTGTTGGAGGTTCCAGTCCAGGAGCGCTTTGCTGTTGATTCGCTCCATTGACCTTGTCAATCTCATCAAACCCTTTTTGGCTTTTCTTGATAGACGACCCAAGAATATAATGGAGCATCTCTGAAGAAGGGTCTCGACCCGAAACGTCACCGTTCCTCCTCTCCAGAGATGCTGCCTGGTGATCTGGCCAAATGATGGAAATGGTTGCAACAGTGGCTCCTTTGTTATATCGCACAAAGCTGGATGGCAGAATGGGAGGGGAGCCGTGATGAGTGGCCTTTATTTGGTGCCTGTCTCTCTTTGGCAGCTTTCCCGGTTGCTGCTGGCAACTTCATGTTTAGCCACGAAGGATGCGGGCTACAGTCTGGCAGGAAGGAGATTAAGTCACACAGCTATTTTCTTTCGGGAAATGCAAAATAAGAAAAGACCCCTGAATGCATTGGCTCAGTGTGGTATTTATCTCTTACTGAATGGAGCCAAATGATGCATGGCTGACGGAGAGAGACGATCTTCCACTGAATTACGCAAATCGCACCACACTCCATAGCAATGACCCCCCTCATGGAATTCAGAATTGGAGTTATAATTTTTTCCAATGCTGGTCACTCTCAGAGAGAAATCTTTACAGTGGCTATTTTAAACCACTGATAGTCTGAGACACTGACTATTCGGTCATATTTGGGCGGTCACGGTGGTGCAGCAGTAGATTTCCTGCCTTACAGCGAATGCATCGCCAGAGACCTGGGTTCCATCCCGACTACGGGTGCTGTCTGTACGGAGTTTGTACGTTCTCCCCGTGACCTGCGTGGGTTTTCTCCGGGATCTTCAGTTTCCTCTCACATTCCAAAGACGTACAGATTTGTAGGTTAATTGGCTTGGTGTAATTGTAAAACTTGTCCCTAGTGTGTGTAGGATAGTGTTAATGTGCGGGGATCGCTGGTCGGCGCGGACCCGGTGGGCTGAAGGGTCTGTTTCCACACTGTATCTCTAAACTAAACTAAAAACTAAACTAAATTTGTGTACAACAAACCCAGCATAAGCAAATGCCTGGGAGTCAGGGGAAAGGGAAAAGAGAGGTATAGACAGGAACAGCAAGGAGTTGGTGAACCGAAAGGGTGCTGAAAATATTCACCTGGTTGTTACCTGGACTTGTGGGCTTGAGTGCTCGAGAGAGGATTGATAGGCTGGGATTTATTTCTTTGGAGCATGAGGGTGACCTTACTGAAATGTACAAGATCATGAGGGACATGAATAAAGGGGAAAGCTGATGGTCTTTTTCCCATGGTAGAGGATGTGAAAACTAGAGGACATTGGCTTAAGATAAGAGAGGGGTGATTTAAGAGGGACCTCAGGGGCAATATTTTTGCTCAGAGAGTAGTCCGTATCTTGACGTCAGATAGGGTTGCCAACGTTCTCACCGCCCCACGCCCCACGTGACCTCACCCAGCTAGTGGCCACGTGCTCCCGCTCCACCAATGGCGGCCGCCCGAGCTGGGAGGCGGGTTGCTACGCAACCTCCGTCAGGCGGCGCCCGGGCCTCCGTGCCTACACTGTCCAGGCCTACAGTGTCCGGGCCTACAGTGTCCGGGCCAACACTGTCCGGGCCTACAGTGTCCGGGCCTACGGTGTCAGGGCCTACAGTGTCCGGGCCTACAGTGTCCGGGCCTACAGTGTCCGGGCCTACAGTGTCCGGGCCTACAGTGTCCGGGCCTACAGTGTCCGGGCCTACAGTGTCCGGGCCTACAGTGACAGGCCTACAGCATTCGAGCCTACAGCGTCCGAGCCTACAGCGCCCCCGGGCCTAATACGGGACAAGGGCGGTCCCGTACGGGACAAACCAAGTTAGCCCAATATATGGGATGTCCTGGCTAGTACGGGACAGTTGGCAACCCTAATGTCAGAGGAAGCTATAGAAGCGGATGCAATTCTGACTTTCAAAATATATTTGGACATATTTATGGATGGGCACAAAATGGTGGAGTAACTCAGCGGGACAGGCAGCATCTCTGGAGAGAAGGAATGGGTGACGTTTTGGGTTGAGACCCTTCCTCATACCCAAGGTTGGCATGGATAGAGGGACGGCTTGGGGGGATTTAGTTTGAATGCAGGTAAATGGGACTAGTACAGAATGCCAACTTGTTCAGCAAGATGTTGACAAGATGGGCTGAAAGGCATATTTCCATGCTGTGTGGCTCGATAGCACTCTGACTCTAATGGCTCAGGGGCTGGAAATAAAAGACACAGCTTCAATGTTGGAGCACAGATACCCACAGGAATCTCGTGGCAGAAGGGAAGGAGGCAAGTCGCTAGTCTCATTTAGTGGCAGGTAGGTCCATGTGACTGAGAAGTGGGAGAGAGGAACCAGGAATGAGGAGGGGAGAACTGTTCCAGGAGTTGGAAAGTGGACCTGATCTGGTTTTAATGTGGCAACAAAAGGCCAGTTGTCCGCCATGTCCATCGAAGAACCGCATCACTTGGATTGAAGGGAGCACAGCTCAGGCTGAGCCAGTGGGAGCAGCCAGTGTGAGAGAGAACAGTGGTTTCAATGGGGACACGCATTAATATCGGGTGAATGCATTGAGCAGATCCTCAGCTTTGAAATGTTCTAACTACACAACATTTCCACAGCTACCAATCCGCTCAAGATGGCAACGGCAAAAATATAGATAAGGGCATTTATACACCGATCAGCCAAAGCATTATGACCTGATGAGCCAAAACATTATGACCACCTGCCTAATATGCTGTTGGTCCTCCGTGTGCAGCCCCATACACAGCAGGGTACGATGCACTGTGTATTGTGACACATTCCTCCATTAAGATTTTCTGTGACTTGTGCCACAGTCGACCTTCTGTCGGTTCGGACCAGACGGGATAGCCTTCGTTGCCCTCGCGCATCGATGAGCCTTGGGCGCCCAACACCCTGTCTGTCGCCGGTTTGTGGTTTGTCCCTCCTCGGACCACTGTCGGTAGGTACTCACCACTGCTGACCGGGAGCACCCCACAAGCCTTGCCGTTTCACAGATGCTCTGACCCAGTCGTCTGGCCATAACAATTTGGCCCTTGTCAAAGTCACTCAGGTCTTTACTCCTGCCCATTTCTCCTGCATCCAACACATCAACTTCAAGAACTGACTGTTCACGTGCTGCCTAATATATCCCACCCCTTGACAGGTGCCATTGTAACAAGATAATCAATGTTATTCACTTCGCCTGTCAGTGGTCATAATGTTTAGGCTGATCGGTGTAGACTGTGTGTGTGATGATAGTGACTGGGTTTCTGCAGCGACATCCCGATGCCTGCATTATTTCTCTGATTATTTCTCATATGATACAGAAGGCAGTTCGGCCCATCAAGATAATGCTGGCTCTCAGTGCAATGACATCAATCCCATTCCCTTATCTACTCACGTGGAACCTATCATCTCTCCCACGACTCGGAGTAATTTACAGCCACCAATTGATCTGTTAACCAGGAAGCATTTGAGATGTGGGGGGGAAAACCAGGGGGGCTGGGGGAATCACAGGGAGTCACAGGAGGAATGTGCAAACCGTACACACACATGGCTCCAGAGGTCGGGAATGAACTGAGTTCTCACAACATTGATGTGTTTGCAGCATTGGTCCAGAGATAGGCACAAATCTGCTGGAGTAACTCAACGGGTCAGGCAGCATCTCTGAAGAACATGGATAGGTGACGTTTCACAGAGTGCTGGAGTAACTCAGCGGGTCAGGCAGCATCTCTGGAGACAGGGAATAGGTGACATTTTGGGTCGAGACCCTTCTTCGGACCTATTCCTTCTCTCCAGAGATGCTGCCTGTCCCGATGAGTGACTCCAGCTTTCTGTGCCTGTCTTCGGCTTAAACAAGCATCTGCTCTCCCTTCCAACACATCTCGTTTGATCCAGTGATCCGGATTTAAATTACAGCCTACCAGATGGAAATTTTCAATTTGAATAATTAAATGATTCTGGTATATTTTTTTTAAAAGGCAACGTGGGGATGGATAAGTGCAGGAAGGAAATACAGTTTAAACCGAAGATAGACACAGCAATGGGTGACGTTTTGGGTCGAGACTGAAGAAGGGTCTCGACCCGAAACGTCATCCCTTCCTCCTCTCCCGAGATGCTGCCTGACCCGCTGAGTTACTCCAGCAATTTGTGTCTACCGTGGGAATGGATAAATTGTGCTGTCATCATTACCCTTCAGGGAATGATGTTCTGATGAAGGATCTTTGAGCTAAATGGTAATGTTTCTTTTTTCACAGATGCCTGTTGAGTGTTTCCATCATTTTCTGTTTTTACTTCCGAGTTCTAGCATCTGCAGTTTAACAAAAAATATTTGCACCTTCAGAGCAGTAAATTTGCCGCCCCTGCCTAGTCTGGTCTACGTGTGACTCTGGCTCCAGTACTGTGGTTAACGCACTCCTCAGTTCAAGGACAATGAGGGATGGGTACAAAGGCTGGCAACCCCTCCTCTCAAAGCTACAAGATGAAGAATGCCGGGCAGTGAGTCAGGAGTGAGTTAGTTAGTCTGAGTGAGAAAACCAGCGATGGGCAGACTTGTGCAAAGATGTCTAGATCTAGACACGCCAGCCATGGCAATCTTGTACATGGATGCGTAGAAGTCACGGTGAACATAAGAGTCAAGAGTCAAGAGTGTCTTATTGTTGTGCGTCCCAGATAGAACAATGCCATTCTTACTTGCAGCAGCACACGGGGGGTAACGGTGGCGCAGCGGTAGAGTTGCTGCCTTACAGCGAATGCAGTAAGAGTCCCGGGTTCCATCCCCACTACGGGTGCTGTCTGTACGGAGTTTGTACGTTCTCACCGTGACCTGCGTGGATTTTCTCCGAGATCTTCGGTTTCCTCCCACACTCCAAAGACGTACAGGTTTGTAGGTTAATTGGCTTGGTAAATGTAAAAATTGTCCCTAGTGGGTGCAGGATAGTGTTAATGTGTGGGGATCGCTGGTCGGCGCGGACCCGGTGGGCCGAAGGGCCTGTGTCCGCGCTGTACCTCTAAACTAAAACAGCTGGGAAGAAACTGTCCCTGAATCTGGAGGTGTGCGTTTTCACACTTCTATACCTTTTGCTTGATGGGAGAGGGGAGAAGAGGGAGTGGCCAGGGTGTGACCCCATCCCCGGGCACTTTCCCCTGCAACCGCAGGAGATGCAACACCTGTCCCTTTACCTCCCCCCTCAACTCCACCAAGGACCCAAACAGTCTTTCCAGGTGAGACAGAGGTTCACCTGCACCTCCTCCAACCTCATCTATTGCATCCGCTGCTCTAGATGTCAACTTATTTATATCGGCGATACCAAGCGCAGGCTCGGCAATCGTTTCGCTCAACACCTGCGCTCGGTCCGCATTAACCAAACTGATCTCCCGGTGGCTGAGCACTTCAACTCCCCCTCCCACTCCCAGTCTGACCTTTCTGTCATGGGCCTCCTCCAGTGCCATAGTGAGGCCCACCGGAAATTGGAGGAATAGCACCTCATATTTCGCCTGGGCAGCTTGCAGCCCAGTGGTATGAACATTGACTTCTCCAACTTTAGATAGTTCCTCTGTCCCTCTCTTCCCCTCCTCCTTCCCAGTTCTCCCACTGTCTTCCTGTCTCCACCTATATCCTTCCTTTGTCTCGCCCCCCTGACATCAGTCTGAAGAAGGGTCTTGACCCGAAACGTCACCCATTCCTTCTCTGTCCAGAGATGCTGCCTGTTCCCGCTGAGTTATTCCAGCATTTTGTGTCAATCTTTGGCGTGAACCAGCATCTGCATTCCCTTCCTACATATCAGTAAGGCTTCTTCCTAATTTCCAGCAGCAGAGATATATCCTCCAACCCCTGAAGAAGACAGTGAATCCACAAGAGCCTTACTCCTCAGTTGTTTCTGTGGCCACTTCAGGTGTTGTCTAGCTTTGAGCCTGAGGTACCTCCAGCACCCAGAAAACCCACATGATGACGGGGAGAATATACAAACTCCACTCAGGCAGCAAGGTCAGGATCAAATCCAGGTCCCTGGAACAGCACTAACGTCCTCCTCCATTTTAGCCACAGAAATGGGGCAGCACGGTGGCGCAGCGGTAGAGTTGCTGCCTTACAGCGAATGCAGCGCCGGAGACTCAGGTTCGATCCTGACTACAGGTGCTGTCTGTACGGAGTCTGTACATTCTCCCCGTGACCTGTGTGGATTTTCTCCAAGATCTTCGGTTTCCTCCCACACTCCAAAGACATACAGGTATGTAGGTTAATTGGCTGAGCAAATGTAAAAATTGTCCCTTGTGTGTGTAGGATAGTGTTAATGTGCGGGGATCGCTGGGCGGCGCGGACCCGGTGGGCCGAAGGGCCTGTTTCTGCGCTGTATATCTAAATCTAAAAAAAATCTAAACCTCATCCCGGCACTCAATATCGGATTCACCATTTTTGTCCGAATGAATGAGAAGGAAAATGAAAGACAATAGACAATAGGTGCAGGACTAGGCCATTCGGCCCCTCAAGCCAGCACCGCCATTCAATGTGATCATGGCTGATCATCCACAATCAGTACCCCGTTCCTGCCTTCTCCCCATACCCCCTGACTGCTATCATTAAGAGCTCTATCCAGCTCTCTCTTGAATGCATTCAGAGAATTGGCCTCCACTGCCTTCTGAGGCAGTGAATTCCACAGATTTACAACTCTCTGACTGAAAAGGGTTTTCCTCATCAATGTTCTAAATGGCCTACCCGTTATTCTTAAACTGTGCCCCCTTGTTCTGGAGGAATAACTATTGGGAGAGGATGACGTAGTAAGGAAGATAGACAGCAAAATATCCCCTACCAGGGTCAATGTAGGCCTCAACAAGCAGCAGTTGTAAGCTAGAGATAATAATATCTTTCAGAGTACCAGGAGAGCTTCTGAGCTCTTCCTCAATAGTTCAACGGGTCAATGCTACTTTCTTGTCACTTGTACCCAAGTGCAGTGAAATTATTTGTTATCATTCAGTTCAGTGACAGTCCCACTGTGCATTTGCTACAATCATGCTACGTATAAGTGTGTAAGATAGTGGACCACACTCAGTCAGTACATGAGAGTCCACCAGCTCCACTCCTGTCAGAAGGCCACCATCTCCTCATCACCATCTCCATCAGTGGTGTGGATGCAGGTTACCATGGAGTACAAGTACCTTGGAGTGTACCTGGACGGTAAACTGGACTGGTCCAGGAACGCTGAGGCCCTGTACAAGAAGGGACAGAGACGGCTGTACTGTTTGAGAAGGCTCCACTCCTTCAACATCTGCAGTAAGATGCTGCAGATGTTCTACCAATCGGTGGTAGCCAGTGCCAACTTCTTCACTGCCGTGTGCTGGGGCAGCAGGGCGAAGGCCACGGACACCAACAGGATCAACAAACTCATCAGGAAGGCTGGTCCGTCCTGGGGGTGGAGTTGGATTCATGGGAGATGGTCTTGGAGCGGAGGATGCTTCTCAAACTGCGGAGCATCCTGGACAATACAGCTCACCCCCTCCATGACACACTGGTCAACCTGAGCAGCACCTTCAGCAACAGACTGGTCCCACCAAGATGCAGCACAGAACACCACAGGAGATTCTTCTTCCCTGTGGCTATCAAACTGTACGTACGTATCGTACCGTACCGTATCGTGTCATATCGTATCGTGTCGTACCGTATCGTATCGTACCGTACCGTATCGTATCGTATCGTGTCTTGTCGTATTGTACCGTACCGTACCGTGCCGTACCGTACCGTACCGTACCGTATCGTATCGTGTCGTGTCGTGTCGTGTCGTACCGTACCGTACCGTACCCTATCATACCGTACCGTACCGTATCGTACCGTATTGTGTCGTGTCGTACCGTAACATATCGTACTGTACACGTTCCCTCTTCACTGCATTGTGGGCCCAGCCAGGATTCTACTCACTGGAGATCAACACAAAATGCCGGAGCAACTCAGCGGGACAGGGAGTCTGAAGAAGGGTCTCGACCCGAAACGTCACATATTCCTTCTCTCCAGAGATGCTGCCTGAGTTACTCCAGCATTTTGAGCCTTACTGATGTGCGTTTGTTGGGAGGTCTAAATTTCCATGGTCAGGGGTAGCTGGAATGTATCAAAGAAGCCTTTGGCCTAAGTGGGGGTGGGGAGAGGTTGGGTCCTCATGTTCTGCGAGCTCTTTGGAAGTTCTCACCGATAATTCCAACCTCCCCACACTTTACCTACGTACTTGTAAGTAGATTGTAAGGACTTGTAAGGAGATTGCATGCTCTCCCTCATTCCCCCATGTGTTTACTCCAGGTTCTCCAGCTACCTTCCACATCAGTTAATAGGCCATTTTAAATTGTCCCTTGTGTGTAGGGAGTTGTAGAATCAGGGGGTAGTTGATTAGTGTCTAGGGACAATGAATAGAAGAAGGGTCTCAACCCGAAATGTCACCCATTCCTTCTCTCCAGCCATACTGCCTGACCTGCTGAATTACTTCAACATTTTGTGTCCATCTTTGGTGTAAACCAGCATCTGCAGTTCCTTCCAACACAATAAAATGAGATCAATGGAGTTGTAGTGCAAAGGAGTGCTTGATGGCCAGTATGGACTCTGTGGGCTGAAGGGCCTGTTTCCTTGCTGAACTTCTATGATCCAATGACACATCTGAGCACAGTGCCTTTTTATTGAGAATCTAGAATATTTCCCAATGTCAAACGATAAAGGCTTATATACAATGATGTGGCTGCAAAAAGAAAAATAAACGCATCAGGTACTCTCAGCTGCTTTTTCAGCATTCATGTGTTATATATTGTGCTTTTCCTTCTGACCCTGTGTTCTGCATCATTTACATTACAAAAGTATTGCTGGAAAGGCCTTTCTATCTGATATATAAAGGGCAAATTGTAGCTACCAGCAGTCTACAGATTGGTACTGACTGTGAACTAAAATGGGAAAGGCAAGAGGAAATCTGATTTGGGGAAGTATACTTTAAACATCGTGCCCCTCCTAATCTGACCCAAACTATGTTATTTCTCCCCACAGATCATCTTCTACGAGGACAGGAACTTCCAGGGCCGGCACTATGAGTGCAGCACTGACTGTGCTGATCTGTCCTCTTACTTCAGCCGCTGTAACTCCATCCGTGTGGACAGTGACTGGTGGGTGGCGTACGAGAGACCCAACTACATGGGGTACCAGTATGTCCTGAACAGGGGGGAGTATCCTGACTACCAGCGCTGGATGGGATTCAACGACAACATCAGGTCCTGTCGCACCTACCCCCAGGTAAGTTACAGTCTGTGATCGTTGTTGCAGGCCACTTGAAACTGTGCTCACCAATCACCAACATTTGGGCTTTTGTGAGCGATCTCTTGGGGAAATGTTTCTCATTGTCTAATTTGCTATGCTGATATGTTAGCTAGATTTACCAGCTTACATTTTGAGGCAAACATAGAAACATAGAAAATTAGTGCAGGAGGAGGCCATTTGGCCCTTCGAGCCTGTACGCACCGCCATTTATTGTGATCATGGCTGATCATCCACAATCAATAACCCGTGCCTGCCTTCTCCCCATATCCCCTGATTCCACTAGCCCCCAGAGCTCTATCTAACTCTCTCTTAAATCCATCCAGTGAATCAAGTGTTGGGTCAGTGGATGTTTGGCTGTTAAAGGCTGTGAGGTTAGTGTAGGAAGGTGGTGAATCTGGTACAGAGACTGAATGTCATATTCCTGCTGATGTTGCTTTCTAGTGGGCCTGTTTCCTTGGTTTGAGACTTACATAGAAAATAGGTGCAGGAGGAGGCCATTCGGCCCTTGGAGCCAGCACCGCCATTCAATTCGATCATGGCTGATCATCCACAATCAGTAACCCGTGCCTACCTTCTCCCCATATCCCTTGATTTAGTTAGCCCAAAGAGCTATATCTAATTCTCCCTTGAAAACATCCAGTGAATCGGCCTCCACTGCCTTCTGTGGCAGAGAATTCCACAGATTCACAACTCTCTGGGTGAAAAAGGTTTTCCTCATCTCAGTCCTAAATGGGAGGGTGTGGTTGTGACAGAGAGAATGAAAGAAGCTCTCACTGCCTTCAAATGAGCCCTTGAAGCACTATAAAACACAGAGAGCAGGAACATGGAATTGGGCAGTGAAGGACTTTGACTGGCAAGGTCTCAACAGGATGAATGGGTTCCTTTGGAACCATGAACCTTCATGAATATCTGCAGCATTTGGTTAATGATGAAACATTGACATAACTTGGTGGTACATCGCTAGAGTTGCTGCTTACAGCGTCAGAGACCCAGGTTCCATCCTGACCATGGGCGCTGTCTGTACAGAGTTTGTACGTTCTCCCCGTGACCTGCGTGGGTTTTCTCTGAGATCTTCGGTTTCCTCCCACACTCCAAAGATGTACAGGTTTGTAGGTTGGTAAAAGAGCAAATTGTCGCTGGTGTGTGTAGGATAATGTTAATGTGCAGAGATCACTGGTCGGTGCGGACTCAGTGGGCTTGTTTCCATGATGTATCTCTAAACTAGACTTACTGAATTGCGCTAGACTGGATTACAGAAGTTTGCCCTTTTAATAATTTCACAGAACCAAAGTAGGGTTAAAGCGTGAAATGGTTGTTTGACTCATTGAGGCCATCGAAGCTTCATGTTGGAGCCATCTACTCGTTTATTCCTACTCCTCTACCCTCTCCCACAACCTGCAAATTCTTACAAGGGCACCTGGTTCACTTTGTCTGTACCTGAAGAAGGGTCTCGACCCAAAACATCACCCATTCCTTCTCTCCAGAGATGCTGCCTGTCCCACTGAGTTACTCCAGCATTTTGTGTCCATCTTCGGTGTAAACCAGCATCTGCATTTCTAAACGTCTAACAAAAGTTAGACATTAGTCGCTTAATGCTATGTCTAAATGGAATTAAATTCTGTAAGCTTCGTTCTTTTTAATAATGATATCCTCAGAACTCCAGAATATACTTCCATCAGTTATCTTACCTTTTAGGGAGGTGAAAGATGAATCTTCATCTGAGTTTCACTGAACCTTAATCGGTACATGGGCCAATAAACTGACCTAGACACCTTGAGCCATAGTCACATCAGGACATTATTGCTGCAAGACGTATTTTCACATGACTATATTGAAAATGCATTAAAATCCTTAAAATACCTTTCTTTAGACTTTACTTTAGAGTGCAGAAACAGGCCCATTGGCCCAACGTGCGGACTGGCGATCACCCGGTACACTAACACTATCCCACACACACGAGGAACAAATTACAATTTTAGCCAAAGAAAATTAACTTATGGACCTGTACGTCTTTGGAGTGTGGGAGGAAACTGAAGCACCTGGAGAAAACCCACGCAGTCACAGGGAGAGCGTACAAACTCCGTACAGACAGCGCCCGTAGTCGGGATCGAACCCGGGTCCCTGGTGCTGTGAGGCAGCAACTCTACCATTATGCCACTGTGTGGCCACCCCACACTACTGTGCCACCCCACGTCCATGTGATTATTAGTCAAAATGTATTTTCTTTTATATATTCATGAAATTCTCAACAGCCTCATGTTGAGACTGTGAACCACATTGATGTTAAACCATGATTGTTTATAGTTTACCTGCTGTCCATGTAGAGACACACTTCCTCCTCGATATCCCGCAGCTCCGCTCTTGCTCCCCCTCCCCCCATTCGTAACCAGGACAGAATCCCCCTTGTCCTCACCTTCCACCCCATCAGCCGTCACCTACAACATATAATCCTCCAACACCTCCGTCACCTGCAACGGGATCCCACTACTGGCCACATCTTCCCATCTCCACCCCTCTCCACTTTCCGCAGAGACCGTTCCCTCCACAACTCCCTGGTCAACTCATCTCTTCCCACCCAAACCACCCCCTCCCCAGGCACTTTGCCCAGCAACCGCAGGAGATGCAACACCTGTCCCTTTACCTCCCCCCTCGACTCCATCCATGGACCCCGACAGTCTTTCCAGGTGAGGCAGAGGTTCACCTGCACCTCCTCCAACCTCATCTACTGTATCCGCTGTTCCAGGTGTGGACTCCTGTATATCGGCGAGACCAAGCGCAGGCCCGGTGATCGTTTCGCTGAACACCTCCGCTCAGTCTGTCTTAACCAACCTGATCTCCCGGTTGCTAAACACTTTAACTCCCCCTCCCATTCCCAATCTGCCCTTTCTGTCCTGAGCCTCCTCCATTGTCAGAGTGAGGCCCAGCGCAAATCGGAGAAACAGCACCTCATATTTCGCTTGGGTAGTTTACAGCCCAACGGTATGAACATTGACTTCTCTAACTTCAGATAGCCCCTGCTTTCCCTCTCTATCCCCTCTCCCTTCTCAGTTCTCCCACTGGTCTTCCTGTCTCCAACTACATTCCATCTCTGTCCCGCCCCCTCCCCTGACATCAGTCTGAAGAAGGGTCTCGACCCGAAACGTCACCCATTCCTTCTCTCCAGAGATGCTGCCTGACCAGCTGAGTTACTCCAGCATTTTGTGTCTACCTTCGATTTAAACCAACATCTGCAGTTCTTTCCTAGAAATACACTTTGCTCCTTTGACTTCATTAACGCTAGATTGGAAATGTAATTTATAATTTTTCATTACTGAGGCTTGCTACCACTTGCTTGGTATAATCTCTTTATTAATGTAGGCACCTTTGACATGTTTATATCCTTCATTCCAGTACCGAGGGAACAACTACAGGATGAAGATTTACGAGAGGCCTGACTTTGGAGGACAGACGATGGAATTCATGGACGACTGTCCCTCCGTCTACGATCGTTTCCGTAACCGTGACATTCACTCCTGCCAAGTGATGGATGGTTACTGGATCTTCTATGAACAGGCCAACTACAAAGGCCGACAGTACTTCATGAGACCCGGGGAGTACAGGAAATACAATGACTGGGGGGGCTACAACTCCACCATCGGGTCTTTCAGGCGCATGAGGGACTTCTAGATTACTCTCAATAAGAACAATATTATTCTGAGGAAGTATTTCAGAAAATAAAATACTCTTTGCCAGACTATTGTCAAAATGATTCATTTATTTTGATATCCCTATAAAATTGTGCAAAATAGTAATGGTACGATTACAATCACTACAATACAATAATTTCAATCACTAGTATATGTGGAGATAAATTTTATTCTGAGGCACACTACAAATGTGGTTAACAATTGATCAGGACATCTTCCCCCGCTGAGAGAATAGTGATGCATTTGACATTGTTATGACTTTAGATGCCTGCTCTTCTTATAGAGAGATACCCTTGGCTCAATGAGTCCACATTGACCATTATCCACCCATTTAGACTAACCCTACATTCATCCCATTTTCAGGAAAGTCCACACATTCTCATCATTTCTTCCCGGATTTAACTCACATACACACTTGGGGTCATTTTGTAATGTATCTTTGAGATATTGAAGGAAAGCAGAACACCTGGACAGAACCCACAGGGTCATAAGGTCATAAGTGATAGGAGCAGAATTAGGCCATTCGGCCCATCAAGTGTACTCTGCCATTCAATCACGGCTGATCTATCTCTCCCTCCTAACCTAATTCTCCCCTTAACCCCTGACACGAGTGCGGATGAAGAATCTATCTATCTCTGCCTTCAAAATATCCATTGACTTGGCCCCCACGGCCTTCAGTGGCAAAGAATTCCACAGATTCACCACCCTCTGACAAAAGAAAGTCCTCCTCATCTCCTTCCTAAGGGAACGTCCTTTAATTCTGAGACTAATACCTCTGGTCCCAGACTCTCCCACTAGTGGAAACATCCTCTCCACACCCACTCTATCCAGGCCTTTCACTATTCTGTACGTTTCAATGGGGTCCCCCCTCATTCAGGGGTCATGGAGAGGATGTACAAACTCCACACTGACAACTCTGAGGCAGCAGTGTTACCAGTTGTAGCACTATGTCAAACCTGTGGCAGAATGAATACATATGTTCCATTCTTTAATGGAAAACTTCCAAAATAAAGACTAAAGTCCCAGAATAAGGCCGTCATTATTAGCTTGAGATAGGCTAATGAAGGAGTTTCGGAACTGAAAGGGTTAAGAGTGTACATGTAGAGGAGCAGGTTCGAACAGGTCTGAACTGGTCCAAGTTGGTCCTAGCACGAGGGGGGCTTTAAAGGTGCTGATGATGAAATAGGTAGGAACCTCCCCCCAGGTAAAAATAAGCACAGCTTTATATCGTACCTTTGAGTGGGACCATGATGGACAGCGAGTATGTAGCCATACTCGGGGCTGCTCTCCCACACCCGCATGTGTTGGTAAAAAGGTTTGTTACTTACTTAAGGTGACTAATGTGTTTTGTTGTCTGATAGCGCGAATATAACTTTAACACTAATCATATTTGCTTGTGCTTGAGCCATTTGATTAGTACGGGTGTCAGAGGTTATGGGGAGAAGGCAGGAGAATGGGGTTAGGAGGGAGACATAGATCAGCCATGATTGAATGGCGGAGTAGACTTGATGGGTCGAATGGCCTAATTCTACTCCTATTCCTAGGACCTTGTGGCCTTATAGCTGAAGACTAGAATCATGCCAATGTTCTCAGTGTGGTCTCACTGACGACCTGCACAACTTTAACACAATGTCCCAAATCCTGCACACAATGGACAATAGACAATAGGTGCAGGAGGAGGCCATTCGGCCCTTCGAGCCAGCACTACCATTCAATGTGATCATGGCTGATCATTCTCAATCAGTACCCCGTTCCTGCCTTCTCCCCATACCCCCTGACTCCGCTATCCTTAAGAGCTCTATCTAGCTCTCTCTTGAATGCATTCAGAGAATTGGCCTCCACTGCCTTCTGAGTTCCTCTGTCCCTCTCTTCCCCTCCCCCTTCCCAGATCTCCCCCTATCTTCCTGTCTCCATCTATATCCTTCCTTTGTCCCGCCCCCCTGACATCAGTCTGAAGAAGGGTCTCGACCCGAAACGTCGCCCATTCCTTCTCTCCTGAGATGCTGCCTGACCTGCTGAGTTACTCCAGCATTTTGTGAATAGTCCTTGATCAGTTGCACCCTGGCCAAGATGCACTTCATGGCAAACCCTACAGGCCCTCATTACCATTCACATTGCAGACAGGAACATAAGCACCTGACAATCAATGGAACAGGAAGGTATCACAAGATGCTGGAGTAACTCAGCAGGTCAGGCAGCATCTCTGGAGAGAAGGAATGGGTGACGTTAAATGGAACAGGGGTAGGTTTGCTTCTCATTGACTAAGATTAAAGCTGATCTTTACCCTCAGTGTCACATTCCTGTCCCAGCGATCCACTGTGGATCAGACAAATAGCACCGAGAAGCCTTATTTTAAACACACTTTGGATGTGGCACTTTTGTGTTATTACACGTGAAGTCAAAGAACCACTACCTTACAAGAGAGAGCTAGATTTCGCTCTTTAGGGCTAACGGAATCAAGGGATACGGGGCGAAGGCAGGAACGGGGTACTGATTGTGGATGGTCAGCCGTGATCATATTGAATGGCGGTGCTGGGACGAAGGGCTGAATGGCCTCCTCCTGCACCTATTGTCTATGTTTCCATGTTTCTGTGTGCACATGTTTTCTTGAGGGCTCAGTAAATGAGGAGGATGACGGATGATCTTATAGAGGTGTATAGAATCATGAGAGGAATAGATCGGGTGGACGCACAGAGACATTACCCAGATGCTGAGGGTGTGATACTGGAAGTGCGTTGCCACAGGGTTCTGGGAGTGTACGGGCCACAGACCATGCCTGTTATTATTGGTTTGCATGTCTTGCCATTTGCTGATCTCATTATCTGTGACTGAAACACTCAGGCACTGCTTTTCATTTTCATTGGGAGGAACTGCCAAATCAGATCAGCTTGCACCCTGCAAAGATGCAGCGTGACAGATTACAGATTTGCCACAAGAATAGACAATAGACAATAGGTGCAGGAGGAGGCCATTCGGCCCTTCGAGCCAGCACCGCCATTCAATGTGATCATGGCTGATCATTCATAATCAGTACCCCGTTCCTGCCTTCTCCCCATACCCCCTGACTCTGCTATCCTTAAGAGCTCTATCTAGCTCTCTCTTGAAAGCATCCAGAGAATTGGCATCCACTGTCTTCCGAGGCAGAGAATTCCATAGATTTACAGCTCTCTGACTGAAAAGGTTTTTCCTCATCTCCGTTCTAAATGGCCTTCCCCTTATTCTTAAACTGTGGCCGCTGGTTCTGGACTCCCCCACCATTGGGAACATGTTTCCTGGACAGCATCTCTGGAAGGAAGGAACGGGTGACATTTCAGGTCGAGACCCTTCTTCAGACTCTTGAGATGTCACCCATTCCTTCTCTCCAGAGACGCTGCCTGCCCCGCTGAGTTACTCCAGCATTTTGTGGCTATCTTCGGTTTAAACCAGCGTCTGCAGTTCCTTCCCAAATATTTGTGGCAGTAACCCCATTGAATTCAGAGTAGGCCAACAGATGGTAATTTGTGATAATTTGCATGAATTCCAATTATTTAATGTCAGACTGTAGAACCCTTTACGTTTGTTTACTTAAATGAAACATGGCATTAATATGCTAGCTGATCAATCACTGTTTAATGTTAACTAAACCAAGTGGACCCGTTGGGCCCAAACCTCTCCTGCATTGGTGCAGCACCCTCCCCTCCCCTACCCCCTTCCCCCACCCCTCCCCCACCCTCCCCTCCTCCACTCCCCCTCCCTCCCGCCTCCCTCCCCTCCCCCCTTCCTCCCCCTCCCCCTTCCCTACGCCACCCCTCGCCCTCCTCTCCCCTCCCCCTTCCCCCCCCACTCCATCCCCCTCAACCCCCCTTATCCTCCCTCCTCCCCCCTCCCGCCCCCCATCCCCCCTCCCTCCCGAGGATATAGATTGAAACTTTAAAATGTGAATCTTTAAAAATATAACACCGATTTCAATGAAACTTCTTCCATTAGCACCAAAGGGACGACGGTGAGTAAGGTGGGCCTAAAATTGTCGCGCTATCGTGTACCGTTTTGGCTGTAGTTCAGGAACAAACAAACAAACGAACGAACGAGAGTTTTAGTATATAGATTTGACCGAAGATGCTTTAATTCAGCATTCTGAGAGAAGCAAACCTATTTGCATTTATTTGCATTTTTTAAATGTTGCAGGACAAAAAAAACATTGAAGGACCAAAGCAGGGGAATAAAAATCAGCGAGTCTCAATAAAGTAGAGAGGTGGGGTATTCAGCTGCTTCACTATTCAAAATTAAAAACAAGGCAGATTCACAACAATACCCTCACCCTCACCCCCTCTGTGATTTCTCCTGCCCTCCATGCTCTAACACATTCACAACAATACAGCTGGGGATTAACAATTGAATCTTTGGAATTTGCCTCACGATTTCTTGTCTGAAAGCACATGTGATAGATTTTTTTTTTAGGTTTAGAGATACAGCGTGGAAACAGGCCCTTCGGACCACCGGGTCCATGCCGCCCAGTGATCCCCTCACACTAACACTATCCTACACCCACTAGGGACAATTTTTACATTTACCCAGCCAATTAACCTACAAACCTGTACGTCTTTGGAGTGTGGGAGGAAACCGAAGATCTCGGAGAAAACCCACGCAGGTCACGGGGAGAACGTACAAACTCCGTACAGCCGGTGCCTGTAGTCAGGATCGAACCTGAGTCTCCGGCGCTGCATTCGCTGTAAGGCAGCAACTCTACCGCTGCGCCACCGTGCCGCCCATAGAAGCTGTAAACAATAATTGCTGCCTGAAAGCTGTTGCCCCATTAAAAATCATGGGATGTTTCTCATCATACTCTGTACTGCAGCAGCGTGAGCAGAAAACTCCAGAGACGGACTCTGAAAACCCCGTAGATGAACTGCATCACTATTGTGTGAACTCCTTAGGCCTCAAAGGTGTCTCTGTGCGCTGAACTTCATTAAGGGTGCAAGCAGTTTACACTGCTGGCAGGGTGGCAGGGTGGCAGGGCAGGGACTCTAATGCCAATAATAATGACAAAGTCATTGAGGATGTCATGGCGGCATTGCTCGGATTATTCTTTAGTTTATTTTAGTTTAGTTTAGAGATACAGCGCGGAAACAGGCCCTTCGGCCCACCGAGTCCGCACCGACCAGCGATCCCCGCACATTAACACTATCCTACACACACTAGGGACAATTTACAATTATACCAAGCCAATTAACCCTCAAACCTTATACGTCTTTGGAGTGTGGGAGGAATCTGGAGTACCCAGGGAAAACCCAAGCAGGTCACGGGGAGAACGTACAAACTCCGTACAGACAGCACCCGTAGTCGGGGTTGAACCTGGGTCTCCGGCGCTGTAAGTGCTGTGAGGCAGCAACTCTACCGCTGCGCCACTGCCTCGCACTGTCTGTGAGATCATGGTTTATTGCATCAAGTCTGACGTGCAAGTTCGGAACATGATGAGAAAGGTAGAGGCTGCAAAGTCTGTCATGAACCAAAAGAGAAGCGTGATAGATGCCTTAATGACGAACCGTGCAACAAAGCAGGGCGAGCGAGGCCCTGGGGAATGTTGCAGAGCAGAGCGATCTAGAAGTGCTGGTACATTGTTCCCTGAAAGTAGCGTCACGGGTTGGTAGGGTGGTAAAGAAGGCTTGTGGCATACTGGGTTCATCAGTCAGAAAACTGAATACAGAAGTTGGGACCGAAGATAGACACAAAAAGCTGGCGTAACTCAGTGGGTCACACAGCATCTCTGGAGAAAGAATAGGTGATGTTTCGGGTCGAAACTCAGGTGCAGGAGTAAGCCATTCGGCCCTTCGTGCCAGCACTGCCATTCAATATGATAATGGCTGATCATCCACAATCAGTACCCCATTCCTGCCTTTTCCCCATATCCCTTGATTCCGTTAGCCCTCAGAGCTCTATCTAACTCTCTCTTGAATACATCCAGTGAATTGGCCTCCACTGCCTTCTGTGGCATAGAATTCCACAGATTCACTACTCTCTGGGTGAAAAAGGCTTTTCCTCATCTCTGTCCTAAATGGTCTACCCCTTATTCTTAAACTGTAACCCCTGGTTCTGGACTCCCCCAACATGGGGAACATATGAAGTATGCATTGTGCTTTTGCTGGAAGCCATTATGTTACGATCTCCCGCCAGCCTGGTGACAAGAATCTCCCTCAGCCTTCACAGCCTGTAGTCTTAGTTTGTAAAGTGAAATGACCAGCCTTGGAGGGCATCTACAACACACGATGCCTCAGAAAAGCCACCAGCATCCACAAAGACTCTTCTGCTGACGACCTTCTACCGCTGCACCATAGAGAGCATCCTAACGCATGGCATCCCTGTGTGGTATCTCAGCTGCACGGAGGCAGAGAGGAAAGCTCTTCAGCGGGTAGTCTATAGAGCTCAGAGGACTATCGGAACACAGCTACCAGCCTTGGGGGGCATCTACAACACACGATGCCTCAGAAAAGCCACCAGCATCCACAAAGACTCTTCACACCCCTGCAACAGTCCGTTCGAACTTCTACCATCAGGCAGACGATACAAGGCCTTCTACGCCCGCACCTCCAGACTCAGGAACAGCTTCATCCCCAGGGCCATAGCTGCTATGAACCGGTCCTGCTGAGCCGGATGGTCACATCGCACAGTGAACCGGCACAGATCTACTTGCACTTTATTCTGTTTTAAAACTGTTACAATTTGTTTCATTGGGTTGTCTAAATTAATACTGACTAGCTAATTAATTTATTTCATGGTATGGGAGGCGCATTCCCAATCTCGTTGTACCCCTGTACAATGACAATAAAGATATATTGTATGGTATTGTATTGTAACTGTACCCGAATGAGCAAAGCATCCGTGACTCCATTCATTGTCTTTGCTTGCTAAACACATGCCGACTGACCTGCTAGTGGTTTGTAACAGATCGCTTGCCTGATAGCCAGTCTTGCTTGAGTTGGAGTTCCTCCAATGTCTCATTCAATCTTCAGGTCCATATCGTCTGCATCATAAGAGGTCTGCTTGTTTCCACTTCAGCAGTACGGTCCACAGCTGCCTTACCTTCAGCCGTCTCCTTACTGAAACCCTTCCTCCACATCTGGACCCTCCGGACGTAACTATTCCAATGCTCCCTGACCAAATTCCCACCCGCCATGTCTGTAAACTCAACCCAAACTTGGCGGCCTGAATCTGCTCACCCACCTTTCCTGACCTTGTAAAATACTCGGAATTAAAACTTCGAGTTCAAGGTTGTCATTCCCGTATTGAATGAGCAGGGTGGTCACGGTGGCGTAGCGGTAGAGTTGCTGCCCTGCAGCGAATGCAGCGCCGGAGGCCCGGGTTCCATCCCGACTACGAGCGCTGCCAGTACGGAGTTTGTACGTTCTCCCCGTGACCTGCGTGGGTTTTCTCCGTGATCTCTGGTTTCCTCCCACACTCCAAAGACGTGCAGGTTTGTAGGTTAATTGGTTTGGTAAATGTAAAAATTGTCCCTAGTGGGTGTAGGATAATGTTAATGTGCGGGGATCGCTGGTCGATGCGGACCCGGTGGGCTGAAGGGCCTGTTTCCGCGCTGTATCTCTAAACTAAACTAAACCACTCCATTATATCTAAGGCATAGGGAGAAATCTGTATTTGGCCCGAGTCCGTGAGCAGCTAACATATTCCCTGTTGAAACGAGATGCTGAGGGATTTAATTTACTTCGGTTCTGATGATGGTTAATGCATTCAGATTAAGATCATTTCCAGTCTATTTGTCGTATTATTTACTAAATTGAAAATGGTTTATCACAAAGGGTTATCACAAAGGTGGTGGGTGTACGGAACAAGCTGCCAGAGGAGGTATGTGTTGTCAGCAACTGCAGATGCTGGTTTACACTGAAGAAAGACACAAGGTGCTGGAGTAACTCAGCGAGACCGGCAGCATCCCTGGAGAGAAGCAATGGGTGTCGTTTGGGTGAAGGGTTTCATCGCCCGTTCCTTCTCTCCAGAGATGCTTCCTGCTTCCTGTCCCGCTGAGTTACTCCAGAGGAGGTAGTTGAGGCTGGGACTGTCCCAAAGAAACAGTTAGACAGGTAGATTTATTCACAAAATGCTGGAGTAACTCAGCAGGTCAGGCAGCATCTCGGGAGAGAAGGAATGGGTGAAGTTTCGGGTCGAGACCCTTCTTCAGACTGAAGAAGGTTCTCCACCCAAAACGTCACCCATTCCTTCTCTCCCGAGATGCTGCCTGACCTGCTGAGTTACTCCAGCATTTTGTGAATAAATCGATTTGTACCAGCATCTGCAGTTATTTTCTTATAGTTAACAGGTACATGGATAGGACAGGTTTGCAGGGATATGGACCACATGCAGGCAGGTGGGACTAGTGTAGAGGGGACATGTTGGTCGGTGTGGGCAAGTTGGGCCGAAGGGCCTGTTTCCACGCTGTATGTGTTGAAATGGCATTGGGTTGAATTTTGCTTTGACATTACCCAGATGTTGAGTGGGTGGTACTGGAAGTGCGTTGCCACAGGTTTCTGGAAGTATATTGGGCCACAGACCATGCCTGTTATTATTGCTTCTGCTGTTAATTTTCATTGGAAGGAACTGCCAAATCAAATCAGCTTGCACCCTGCAAAGATGCAGCACAACAGATTACAGATTTGCCACAGGAATTGGGAGATCATCGGATTAAAAACACCATGAGAGGAATAGATCGGGTAGATGCACAGAGTCTCTTGCCCAGAGCAGGGGAATCGAGGATTGACTCGATGGGCCGAATGGCCTCATTCTACTCCTGCAACTTGTGAACTCGTGGAGGGGGAAGCCACGTTTCAGGAAGCAGGATTCATTTGAGAGGCTCCAGAGTGGAAGGTCCATCATCGGAACAAATGAGAAAGATGATCCTTGGATTCCCATGGAGTCGTAGAGTGATGGAGATGCGGAAACTGGGAAAAAGGAATGGTGGAGCATGAATGTTTACATAAGGAGTTAGCAGCACTCCATTTTAATACATTATATATTGCGTAACCATTCCTCATTAAAACACCCCATTGCAAATAGAAGTTCCTTGTTCTCACCAATTTGGATGCGAGTCTCAATTCGTGGCTCCAGACATCTGATAGAAGGTTATCTCCTTCACATTCTACTGGAGTTAGACAATGTAAACACAGCAAGTAATTAACCTGCACAAACCGCAAAGCGCTGGAAGAACTCAACAGATCAGGCAGCATCTGTGGAATGAACGGACAACCAATGTGTAGATGGGCTATTGCATGCTAGCAATAGCCCAGGCAGTGCTTGTTCATTCATTTCACAGATGCTGCCTGATCACCAGCAATTCACCAGCCAAGCATTTAAGAACTTTGCTAAATGATGGGACTTCCAACACATTACCAGCAGCTGGTGAAGGAACCGCGTCCTGCGACTCCGGGTCCTGACGCCCCGCATCTCGTGTTCACTCCCACAGTTGATTCACCACCAACCGTTGTTCCAGCCGCGGGTTCCCCGCGTTGGTCGGTGCCTGGCGCACCCATGTCGTCTCCCACTAGTCCTATCAAGTCGCCTGTTGCGTCCCCACTCTCCTCCCCTTGTTCTCCCGCGAAAGGGGGTGAGGCGGTCTCTTACCGCACGAGGGCCGGACGGGTCTGTAGGCCACCCGTTAGATATGGAGATTTTGTGTAACTGTGCTAGTGTATTCTTCACATTTTGTTTTTCATTGCTTAAGCTACCGTTGTTCCTTTATTTCTACAAGAAGAGATGTAGATGGGCTATTGCATGCTAGCCAATCGTAGTGCTTGTTAGTAGTAGTCCCGCCTAGTAGGTGCTTTATAATATTAAGAACTCACCTACGTCAGGCAGTAGGTGTAGCAACTCGGAGCTGTAATGTACTGCAGGTCCTATGATGTAAGTGCTTCAATAAAATGATGCATTGTATCTCAGCGTGCACTTAAGCACTTTATTACACAATGTTTCAGTTTGGGACCTTTCTTCAGACTGATTCCAACATCTGCAGTTCCGTGTGTCTCCAATTAATTGGAATGTTAATCCTAATTTGAGGAAGGACGTCCTTGCTATTGAGGCAGTGCAGCGTAGGTTCACCGGGTTAATCCCCGGAATGGCGGGACTGTCATATGAGGAAAGATTGGAAAGACTGGGCTTGTATTCACTGGGTTTAAAAAAGATGAGAGGGGATCTCATAGAAACGTATAAAATTATAAAAGGATTTTATAACTTAGATGTAGGAAAACTGTTCCCAATGTTGGGGGTGTCCAGAACCAGGGGTCATGGTCTAAGAATAAAGGGGAGGCCATTTAAAATTGAGATGAGAATAAAAAATTTCACCCAGAGAGTTGTGAATTTGTGGAATTCTCTGCCACAGAAGGCAGTGGAGGCCAATTCACTGGATGAGTTTAAAAGAGAGTTAGGTAATCAAGGTGATATGGGGAGAAGGCAGGCACGGGTTACTGATTGTGGATGATCAGCCATGATCACAATGAATGGCGGTGCTGGCTCGAAGGGCCAAATGGTCTCTTCCTGCACCTATTTTCTATATTTCTATGTTCCATTTTTCTTGCCATTTGGGCTCTTTGAGTTTTTACATAAAGTCAGTCTTAATCTTATCCAGTGATTTGTTTTACACTGCCTGATATTTTACTACTTTTCAAATGAAAATTCTCTATAGACCATATTTGCAGTATCTATACCATGCTGTTAAATGAAATGAAAGAGGTGAAAGATGAACATTGGATTCTCACAGAGTCATAGTCATAGAGTGATACAGTGTAGGAACAGGCCCTTCGGCCCAACTTGCCCACACCGGCCAACATGTCCCAGCTACACTAGTCCCACCTGCCTGTGTTTGGTCCATATCCCACCAAACCTGTCCTATCCTTGTACCTGTCTAACTGTTTCTCTTAATATTCCCTGGGTACATCACTCCACAGACACTTTCCACAACACGAGAAGACATTCTAAAGTTGTCTGGAGAGTTTCCATTCAGTTGTCAAGTCTGTTAACCTTTTAAGGCCTGGAGGCTGGCAAAACAACAATAGTGGAGATTAGGGATGCAAATGTTTTATAGAAAAGAAGATAGACACAAAAAGCTGGCCTAATTCAGCGGGACAGGCAGCATCTCTGGAGAGAAGGAATAGGTGACGTTTCGGGTTGAGACCCTTCTTCAGACTGAGAGTCGGTGAAGAGGAAGACCCAGAGATAGGGAAGAGTAAGGTGTGAAAACGAGACATCAAAGGGGATGGTGCTTAAGGAAAGTGTAGAATAGATCATTGTTAGCTAGGAGAAGGTGGCAACGAAGCAAACAGAAATAAAATTAAACCAGGAGGACAGCCAGACTGTTCGGAGAACTGGGAAGGGGGAGGGATGGAGAGAGAGGGAAAGCAAGGGTTACTTGAAGTTAGAGAAGTCAATGTTCATACCGCTGGGGTGTAAACTACCCAAGCAAAATATGAGGTGCTGTTCCTCCAATTTGCGCTGGGCCTCACTCTGACAATGGAGGAGGCCCAGGGCAGAAAGGTCAGATTGGGAATGGGAGTGGGAGTTAAAGTGATTAGCAACCGGGAGATCAGGTAGGTCCAGGCGGACTGAGCGGAGGTGTTCAGCGGACCACTATTCCACATGAAAAGAGATGGCTGAGAACACAGGACACAACAAAGCTATGGGACCAGTCACCATCTTGGCTGTATCATTGAAGACCTTTCCTCCAGCAACTAGTTGTGGCTCCAGACAAGCTTTCCACGTGTGACACCACTGGCATCTCTCCAGCAATGTGGTTCATTGTTTAGGCATGTTCTGATCATAAGGTCATAAGTGATAGGAGTAGAATTAGGCCATTTGGACCATCTAGTCTACTCCGCCATTCAATCATGGCTGATCTATCTCTCCCTCCTAACCCCATTCTCCAGCCTTCTCCCCATAACCCCTGATACCCGCACTAATCAAGAATCTATCTATCTCTGCCTTAAAAATATTCACTGACTTGGCCTCCACAGCCTTCAGTGGCAATGAGTTCCACAGATTCACCACCCTCTGACTGAAGAAATTTCTCATCGTCTCCCTCCTAAAAGAATGTCCTTTAATTCTGAGGCTATGACCTCTAGTCCTAGACTCTCCCACTAGTGGAAACATCCTCTCCACATCCACTCTATCCAGGCTTTTTACTATTCAGTATGTTTCGACGAGGTCCCCCCTCATTGTTCTAAACTCCAGCGAGTACAGGCCCAGTGCCGACAAACATAGGTTAACCTACTCATTCATGGGATCATTCTTGTAAACCTCCTCTGGACCCTCTCCAGAGCCAGCACATCCTTCCTCAGATATGGGGCCCAAAATTGCTCACCATGTTCCAAATGTGGCCTGACCAGCGCCTTGTAGAGCCTCAACATTACATCCCTCATAGAAAGGTAACAGGGTGCTCTGGCAAAACTGGTCAATGGGGATAAGGGGAAACTCCTCCACTGGCTCTTGCCCTACCTTACACAAAGGTCCTGTGAGTCTGAAGTAGGGTCTTGATATGAAACATCACCCATTCCTTCTATCCAGAAATGCTGCCTGTACCGCTGAGTTACTTCAGAATTTTGTGTCCATCTTTGGTGCCTTCCTAACACACGATGTTCCTTCCTAACACACGATGTTCCTTCCTAACACATGATGTTAATGTGAGGGGATCGCTGGTCGGCGCGGACCCGGTGGGCTGAAAGAGCCTGATTCTGCGCTGTATCTCTAAACTAAATATGCGGGGCATATGTAAGGTGGATAGTTAGATCTTATCCCCAGGGTAGGAGAGTCTAAAACTGTCGGGCATGGTGTAAGGCGAGAGGGGAAAGAGTTAAAAGGAAGCTGAGGGTTAATCTTCCCACGCAGGAGGGTGGGTACATGGAACGGGTTGCCAGAGGAAGTGGCAGAGATGGTTACAATTATAACATTCAACACGGCTAGAACTTGGACAGGTACATGGACAGAAAAGGTTTAGAAGGATTGTGGACAGAGCAAGCAAATGGGACTTGCTCAGATAGGCACTGAGCTGAGCAGAAGGTGCATGTTTATGCTGTCTAACTATGACTCAAAGCTACAACCACATGATACTTATGCCATTACTTTCTGAACATTCCTTCCGATCCTGCGGTCTCATGATCAGGTCCACACTTTCCAAATCACTTTCCCTTGCCTGCTGCAAAGTTGAGGCTGCCACCAACGGCTACACTTGGCTAGGCCGGGACTGTGAACTTAATGAAACGGTGCCAAACATGGCCGCACTGGCATTATCTGCAATATGAATTTCACTATGCAATGTTTAATTAGGTGTCTGACAATAAATGTCCATGAAACCATTGAACTAATGTTACAATGGGGTCAAACTCTGTGGGGAATCAGATGAGGCTCTGTGGTTGCAGGTAAACGAGGCCTGTGATTAGTGTTGCCAACTGTCCCGTATTAGCCAGGACATCCCGTATTTTGGGCTAAATTAGTTTGTCTCATACAGGACCGCCCTTGTCCCGTATTAGGCCCGGGGGGCGCTGCAGGCCCGGACATTGCAGGCCCAGACACTGTAGGCCCGGACACTGTAGGCCCGGACACTGTAGGCTCGGACACTGTAGGCCCTGACACTGTAGGCCCGGACACTGTAGGCCCGGACACTGTAGGCCCGTACACTGTAGGCCCTGACACTGTAGGCCCGGATACTGTAGGCCCGGACACTGCAGGCCCAGACAGTGTAGGCCGTGGACACTGTAGGCCAGGATACTGTAGCCCGGGGGCCGCAGCAGTCCCGGGCAGTGTAGGCCCTGGCGCCACCTAATGGAGGTTGCGTTGTAACCCACCTCCTGGCTTGGGCGGCCGCCATTGGTGGAGCGGGAGCATGTGGCCGCTGGCTGGGTGAGGTCACGTTGGGCGTGGGGCGGTGATATCACCCATTGTCCCTGATTTGGGAGTGAGGAAGTTGGCAACCCAACCTGTGATTCCACACTATCTGGTACTGGGGCCTTCTTATTCAGCATAGAAGCCGTTGCATTCCTTTGCACACTTATATCGAGGCCAAAGTGCCAATAGCTCTCTTGGAAGCATCATGAGAAAATGTGATCTCCCGGTTGCTAAACACTTTAACTCCCTCTCCCATTCCCACACTAACCTTTCTGCCCTGGGCCTCCTCCATTGTCAGAGTGAGGCCAAATGCAAATTGGAGGAACAGCACTTCATATTTCACTTGGGCAGCTTACACCCCAGCGGTATGAACATTGGCTCACTAACTTCAAATAACCATTGCATCCCCCCTCCCTCCATTCCTCCCCCACCTGAGTCACATCAGCTTCACAGTTGTCTTCGGCACAAAATGCTGGAGTAACTCAGCAGGTCAGGCAGCATCTCTGGAGAGAAGGAATGGGTGACATTTCGGGTCGAGACTCTTCTTCCACACCGTCAAAGTCGTCTTGTTGAGTTTCTTTGTCCAGAACTGGTTCTCACCTCTCACACAGCTAGCAATGTCCTGTTTCCTTTATCATCGTTACTTTTTTGCAGATCTTTCATTCATTTGTTCTATATCTCTCTACATCAGCGTCTGTATCTCTCGTTTCCCTTTCCCCTGACTCTCAGTGAGATGAAGGGTTTCTACCCAAAGCGTACTCCATTCCTTCTCTCCAGAGAAGCTGCGTGACCCGTTGAGTTACTCCAGCTTTTTGTGTCTATCTTAAAAAAAAAAACATTCCTTCCAAATATGATGCAGAGGTTACATTTCAGTCTGGACTTGTATGTTCTGTTTTGCTGTTCTGAACGTTCATTTTCCACTGCTCCCTTTACATCAGATAGCTCTTTAATATTATTTCTGCCACTTTTAATTTTGGTAGGAAAAAAAACTGCAGATGCTGGTTTAAATCGAAGGTAGACACAAAATGTTGGAGTAACTCAGCGGGTCAGGCAGCATCTCTGGAGAGAAGGAATGGGTGACGTATATCATATATCATATCATATATATACAGCCGGAAACAGGCCTTTTCGGCCCTCCAAGTCCGTGCCGCCCAGTGATCCTCGTACATTAACACTATCCTACACCTACTAGGGACAATTTTTACATTTACCCAGCCAGTCTGATGAAGGGTCTCGACCCAAAACGTCACCCGTTCCTTCTCTCCAGAGATGCTGCCTGACCCGCTGAGTTACTCCAGCATTTTGTGTCTACTTTTATTTTGGTATTGAGTTTATGTAATTGCAATTTCAGCCATGGTTAGGGTTGCCAACTATCTCACTCCCAACTAAGGGACAGGATGACGTCACCGCCCCGCGCCCCACGTGACCTCACCCAGCCAGCGGCCACGTGCTCCCGCTCCACCAATGGCGGCCGCCCGGGCCGGGAGGCGGGTTGCTACGCACCGGCCTCCGGGACTACACTGTCCGGTGCTACACTGTCAAGATACATTCGTTATCTTGCTGTGCTCCCAAAACTGTTCTTGACACGCAAAACCAGTCTCACAAATGAGCAGAAACACTTCCGTTTCACCAAGCCTCTGAGAAAGATAATAACAGGTGCCCATGTCAAAGAGTGGAGAAATGCCGGTGGATAAACATAACCTTTGCACTGAAATCAAATTAAAATCAATGATCGCAACAATGATTTGGAGAAGACCTTGCACAGAAGTGCCGTGCGATTTGGATAAAATACATTTGGCTTGCAAAGGGCTTGCAGAATTTTCACACGTCACTTGCTAATTGTTCTTTCTCGGTTTCTTGTTGCTACACCCACACATGAACCAACAAAGCACGCCAATTGGAAGACGCCTGTTCAAATCTGCACGATAAGCCTTTGTGTTTTCTATCATCTCATTCTCTTTTTGGATGGGGAAGGGCAGGGGGCATCAGATGTTTTGATGAACGGTGTCCTATTTCAAGAGTGCATTCGTTTTCACAATCAAAGGACAGAGAACAGTGGCGCAGCGGTAGAGTTGCTGCCTTACAGCGAATGCAGCGCCGGAGACCCGGGTTCCATCCCGACTACGGGTGCTGTCTGTACGGAGTTTGTACGTTCTCCCCGTGACCTGCGTGGGTTTTCTCTGAGATCTTCGGTTTCCTCCCACACTCCAAAGACGTACAGGTTTGTAGGTTAAGCGGCTGGGTAAATGTTAAAATTGTCCCTAGTGGGTGTAGGATAGTGCTAGTGTGCGGGGATCGCTGGTCAGTCTCGGTGGGCCGAAGGGCCTGTTTCCGCGCTGTATCACTAGATTAAATTAAACTAAGACATGTCAAGACTGAAACTGAGCTCCGCACTGTTGTAAGTGGCGATGCCTTCCAGCTGCACTACATGTTCAAGGCAATGCAATACATCCTTTGCAACTGCGGTTAACATTTTCATTATCCACCCACTCAAACAAAGCTTTCAAGGTCAGGTCTGTGGTATGGGGGATATTACCCAGTTATCCTTGCAGATTAACAGGGACTACATTATATGAAACTCTGAATGATGCAATATAGAACTAGGAAAGGAAGTCTGAAGAAGGGTCTCGACCCCGAAAAGTCACCCATTCCTTTTCTCCAGAGATGCTGTCTGACCCGCTGAGTTACTCCAGCATTTTGTGTCTATAAAGGGTGGTGATTTCCATTTCAACAAGTGTTTACCACAATCTGAGGTCTGGAGGCAAACTTGCTCATATCTTAAGATAGACACAAAATGCTGAAGATCTCGGCAAACCGAAGATCTCGGCAAAAACCCACGCAGGTCACGGGGAGAACGTACAAACTCCGTACAGACAGCACCTGTAGTCGGGATGGAACCCGGGTCTCCGGCACTGCATTCGCTGTAAGGCAGCAACTCTACCGCTGTGCCACCGTGACCGCCCTTCTGAATGAAATGAAACACAGTGGAAATTAGCTATGAAGAAGCAGGTGCTGACTCGTGAGACTGAAGGGGGAGGAGGTGAGCATGCCATTGTGAAATGTAAGGAATATAACCGCATCACTAATCTATGTGGCATGGTGGGAAGAGATTTTTGGACTAAGTCAAAATTGGTTCTCTCTGCTGTGAACACACTACATTAACCTTTTTCTGAATCTGATCTATCTCCTGTACTGTTGCTGATCGCAGCTGTATCGCCGTAAGGAAATATCTATTAGAAATTTGATATAGTGACCAAGAGGGAAAATCAGTTGAGTTATCCTGGGCTCCATTCTGAAAGCAAGTTTACTGGAAGTATTAGTGATACAGTGTGGAAACAGGTCCATCAGCCCTACTTGCCCACACCAGCCAACATGTCCCAGCCACACTAGTCCCACCTGCCCGCATTTGGCCCATATCCCTCCAAACCTGTCTCATCTATGTACCTGTCTAACTGCTTCTTAAACGTTGGGATAGTCCCTGTCTCAACTACCTCCGCTGTCACGCTGTGAAAACAGAGAGGATGAGATGGAGTTTCTTCCCACAGACCATCAGGACTGTTAACTTTTATATCACCAGGGACTAATTTACTGTATTAATTTATTTTTTGTGTTATGTCTTTTTAAAAAAACAACCTGTTTGTAGTTTAGCACAATCCGCAGGCGTTGCCATTTTCATTTCACTGCACATCTTGTATATGTATGTGACAAATAAAGTAGACTTGACTTGACTTGACTTGACTTATTCCATCCACCCACTACCCTCTGTGTGAAAACGTTACCCCTCAGATTCCTATTAAATCTTTTCTCCTCCACCTTGAACCTATGTCCTCTGGTCCTCTATTCCCCTGCTCTGGGCAAGAGACTCTGTGCGTCTACCCAATCTATTCCTCTCATGATTTTATACACCTCTATTTGGGAGACATCCAGCGTCAAATGTAAAGTGTGACACTACGCTATAATGAACTTCAAGTTATGTACTGGGATGAATCTCATAGAGGTTCAATCATTGATCCATTTTATACACTGTTCAACATTTAGTTCATTGCTTCTCGTTGTAGAGAAATAACGGGCACAGAATTAATTAAAGGCTGTAAATTAATTCGATGTTTTTCGATATTTGTAAATTTTTGATAAGAACATTTTATAGTAGATGAACGGAGAGTTTTAAAGTAAAGCTGTAGTTCTAGATACAAAAACATCAAAGGATATGGGAAGAGAGCAGGAATCTGATCTTGAGATGGAGGATCAGACATGATCACACTGATTGTGAGATGAGGCTCGAAGGGCTAAGGGCCTGTCCCACTTAGGCGATGTTTTAGGCGACTACAGGTGATGAGGCTGTCACCACACAGTCGTCGGGGTGTCACGTACATGGTCGTGAGTCATCTCCAAAGAGTCGTAGCGTCTTTCTGGTTGCCGCTGGATTTTCAGAATGTTGACTAATTTCTGGCGACTGTTGTTTTGACGCCAATGATCGTAGCTTGACGTCCCCTGACGTGGGCGCTGTCGTAGGTTGTCGCCAGGTGACGTAGGTTGTCGCCGGTGCTGACTTCGGTGAATTCCATTGGCGACTACCTACGTCAACCTACGCCAACCGGCGACAGGTACCGGAGGCCAAAAAGACGTGAATTGTCTTCAGTTGTCGCCGACAGGCTCGTAGCTTGCCGGAGTTTGTCGCGGGTGGACGTAGGTCCACTTCGGTTGTCATAGGTTGTGGTCGTAGGTGCGGTCGTGGGTGGACGTCCTGGGTCGCGACGATTGGGTCGCCGGTTGTCGGTGGCTTGCCGTAGCTTGACGTCGACTAGGTGGTAGGTTGTTGTAGCTTGTCGTGGACATTGTCATGGGGGGGGTCCAGTCGCAGGTTTTTTGACGAACTGCTACGACTATGATAGTCGCCGGCAGTCGCCTCAAAAATCGCCTAAGTGGGTCAGGCCCCTTACTTAATCTCATTTTCTGATCTTATTTTCTATTTTTTTATTTTTCTGCTCACTCCCAGGCACCTTTCATCTCATGGTGGAAGGTTTTTACAGTATTTTGTAGACCAGATACAATACTGCAGACACAAGACTAATGCTGACAGATAAAATCACCTGGCATGTATTGGTCAGAAGGCTTGTAACCCCATCCCACATCGAAAATGTATCTGGGACAATATTAATTTAAATGCTGCAATCCCCAAGTCAAGGAGAAAGATCTCCTCGAAATCAGCTTCTTACTTTTGATGTTGTGAGGCTTAATGTCAGTTTAGTTTGGATTATTGTCACGTGTACCGAGGTACAGTGAAAAGCTTTTGTTGCATGCTAACCAGTCAGCGGAAAGACAATACACGATTACAATCGAGCCGTCCACAGTGTGCAGATACACCATAAGGGAATAACGTTTAGTGCAAGGTAAAGCCAGCAAAGTCCGATCAGAGATAGTCTTCACCAATGAGGTAGATAGTAATTCAGGAAGGAAGATAATTAAGAAATGGGCACTTAGTTAGAACAGATATCGATCTGTTATCTGCTGCTCAATGAACTTTGAAAGCAAAAGAGGTTGTACATGCCAAGAATTAAAACAAAATGCTCCTAGGGTTATCCTGCTTTCCGAGGTTTTATAATAAATTATTATTAATTCCTCATTAAATTTTGCTTTGAGTCTTTTATCCAGAGTTCTGTATGTTTAAATTATACAATTGCTCCATCTCAAAGATCTGTTTCTTAGCTTTCCGTTACCAGAGGTAGCTCATTACAACCTTTTTAGGAATAACTATGATTCAAGTGATGGTATTTCACCAAATTGAGTTAAATTGCTTTTAGAGTATTTAAACTTCAAGAGAAACTTAATGGTAATCAAGAAAGGAAACTTGAAGGTAGACACAAAATGCTGGGGTAACTCAGCGGGACAGGCAGCATCTCTGGAGAGAAGGAATGGGTGATGTTTCAGGTCAAGACCATTATTCAGACTGAGAGTCAGGGGAGAGGGAGACACAGAGATATGGAAGGGTAAGGTGTGAAAATGAGACATCAAAGAGGACAAAGTTCAAGGAAAATGTAGAATAGATCATTGTTAGATAAGGGTAGGTGACAATGAAGCACACAGAGATAACATTTAATCAGGAGGACAATCAGACTGGTTGGAGAACTAGGATGGGGAGGGATGGAGAGAGAGGGAAAGCAAAGGTTATTTGAAGTTAGAGAAGTCAATGTTCATACCTCTGGGGTGTAAGCTGCCCAAGTGAAATATGAGGTGCTGTTCCTCCAATTTGCGCTGGGCCTCACTCTGACAATGGAGGAGTCCCAGGACAGATTGGGAATGGGAGGGGGAGTTAAAATGTTTAGCAACCGGGAGATCAGGTAGGTTTAGGCGGACCGAGCGGAGGTGTTCAGCGAAACGATCGCCGAGCCTGCGCTTGGTCTCACCGATATACAGGAGTCCACACCTGGAACAGCGGATACAGTAGATGAGGTTGGAGGAGGTGCAGGTGTAAACCAGCATCTACAATTCCTTTGTACGCAAGAAAATAAAAAAATGGATATTTTAAAAAACCCATGCCATTTGGCGATTCATCTCAGTTTTAATTGCTGAAATAAGCGGTTGCAGTGTTCTGAGAGGATCACAAAATTATTATGACCAGCTCTAAGTTTGCGAATAAAGACAAAAGACACTGCAGATGCTGAAGTGTGAAACATCATAAATATCATTAATGGTCAGATTTCCTGGACAAATGCAGGCAGGCTTCTTTGAAGATGATAGCATGCCTTGATGGCCAGGGAAGTCGGGACATTTGTTAGAGTCTGTTGAAATGTGGGAATTCCTGTTCTCCAAAGGGGTGTTTAGTTTAGAGATGCAGCACGGAAACAGTCCCTTCGGCCCCCCAGGTCCGCGCCGCCCAGCGATCCCCACACATTAACACTATCCTACACCCACTAGGGACAATTTTTACATTTACCAAGCCAATTAACCTACATACCTGTACGTCTTTGGAGGAAACCGAAGATCTCGGAGAAAACCCACGCAGGGCACGGGGAGAATGTACAAACTCGTATTCGGCGCCCGTATTCAGTCTCCGGTGCTGCATTCGCTGTAAGGCAGCAACTCTACCGCTGCGCCACCGTGCCCTTCCGCCCAACTTGCCCACACTGGCCAACAATGTCCCAGCTACACTCACCCCTCCTGCCTGCGCTTGGTCCATATCCCTCCAAACCTTCTATACATGTACCTGTACAACTGTTTCTTAAACGTTGGGATAGTCCCAGTCTCAACTACCTCCTCTGGCACCTTGTTCCATACACCCACCACCCTCTGTGTGAAAAAGTTACCCCTCGGATTCCTATTAAATCATTTCCCCTTCACCTTGAACCTATGTCCTCTGGTCCTCGATTCCCCCACTCTGGGTAAAAGACTGTGTGCATCTACCCGACAGTTAAATACAACCAGATCTCCACATTCCTGACCTTGGCAGGTTTAGCCCCATGACTGGGCTTCCTTATCCCTTCTCTCTCTCATTATCACCTTGTAGTTATCAAATGAAGTTCCTTGTATGTTGCAAAACATACTTGGCTAATAATGTTTTATTGTGATTGTGATTGTGATTGTAAATGCAGTGATATTCTTGCCATTCCCAAATCTTTGAAATATTTCTGTTGCTGGATCTGATGACGGGTCTCCACCCAAAACGTTACCCGTTCCCTTGCTCCAGAGACGCTGCCTGACCCGCTGAGTTACTCCAGCTTTTTTGTGTCCATCTTCGGTTTAAACCAGTATTTGCAGTTCCTTCCTGCACAAGAAAGTATTTCTCGTCGAATCTGGCTGGTGAACAACAAAGAAGGTTTAGGAATAGTAGTGATGAGAAAGTCTTTGTGTTTTTAGTGTGGAAAGTTTTCGTTAATGAGCGAAACTTTGATCAGTGTGTCATAAATTACCAAGAAATGGAACTGCAGTTGCTAACTGCACTGAATATACCCAGAAGGTGTAATGTATAGGTTTATGATTCAGTTTATTTCATTGTGCAACCACAACTATGAGCGTTATCACAAGTTGCATTTTTAGTTATCTGCAAAAATGCTTTAATCAGTTCAAGCTAGTGTATGTAATCGCAGGAGACCACAAGAAAATATTTGAAGAAGTTCCAATTTCATTAGATCGAGGAGAAGGTAAAAGACAGCAGTTAGCTTAGTTTAGTTTAGTTTAGTTTGGAGATACAGCGCGGAAACAGGCCCTTCGGCCCACCGGGTCCGCACCGCCCAGCGATCCCCGCACATTAACACTATCCTACACCCACTAGGGACAATTTTTACATTTACCAAGCCAATTAACATACAAACCTGTACGTCTTTGGAGTGTGGGAGGAAACCGAAGATCTCGGAGAAAACCCACGCAGGTCACGGGGAGAACGTACAAACTCCGTACAGACAGCATTCAAGAGAGAGCTGGATAGAGCTCTGAAGGATAGTGGAGTCAGGGGGTATGGGGAGAAGGCAGGAATGGGGTACTGATTGAGAATGATCAGCCATGATCACACCGAATGGCCTCCTCCTGCACCTATTGTCTATTGTCACCCGTAGTCGGGATGGAACCCGGGTCTCTGGCGGTGCATTCGCTATAAGGCAGCAACTCTACCGCTGTGCCACCGTGATCTCTCCTAAAGTGGTGTTGCAAGAAATAGTACAGTTAGTAATACAATACAATACAATACAATATATCTTTATTGTCATTGTACCCAGGGGTACAACGAGATTGGGAATGCGCCTCCCATGCGATGCAATAATTTAATTAATTTAAACAACAACAACCCAACGAAACAAATTGTAACAGTTTTAAGTATGAACAGAGTTCACACAATTCCCCCAGTAATTATATTATTGGGGGATAAATAATTATATTATCAATAAGTCTACGTAAACCAAAATCCGTCATTATGATGAATGCTCCTTCACCTACGAAACGATACGATACGATAGAACTTTATTTATCCCAGGAGGGAAATTGGTCTACCAACAGTCATAAAACACAAGGTACATGAAGCATGAAATTAAAGTGACATGGAAAGTCCAGGATTGGGGGTGTGCAAAGAATGGGAAGGGGGGTAGGTGGGGGATGTGGGGGGGGGGGGGGGGTGGGGGGGAGTCAGTCTACCCCACGACAGAAGGGGGTAGATTTATGCTCCTCGTGTCCATGAGACCCAGTCAATTTAGCCAACGATTGGCAGGAAATGGACGATGAAAAATAAAACACTCCCATCAGTAGTTTAGTTTAGTTTAGAGATACAGCGCGGAAACAGGCCCTTCGGCCCACTGAGTCCGCACCGACCAGCGATCCCCGCACATTAACACTATCCTACACACACTGGGGACAATGTACACTTACACCAAGCCAATTAACCTACAAACCTGTTTATCTTTGGAGTGTGGGAGGAAACCGAAGATCTCGGAGAAAACCCACGCAGGTCACGGGGAGAACGTACAAACTCCGTACAGGCGGCGCCCGTATTCAGGATCGAAACTGAGTCTCCGGCGCTGCATTCGCTGTAAGGCAGCAACTCTACCGCTGCGCCACCGTGCCCTTCCGCCCAACTTGCCCACACTGGCCAACAATGTCCCAGCTACACTCACCCCTCCTGCCTGCACTTGGTCCATATCCCTCCAAACCTTGTCCTATACATGTACCTGTACAAATGGTTCTTAAACGTTGGGATAGTCCCGGCCTCAACTACCTCCTCTGGCAGCTTGTTCCATACACCCACCATCCTCTGTGTGAAAACGTTACCCCTCGGATTCCTATTAAATCGTTTCCCCTTCACCTTAAACCTATGTCCCCTGGTCTTCGATTCCCCCACTCTGGGCAAGAGACTCTGTGCATCTACCCGACAGTTAACTACAACCAGATCTCCACATTCCTGACCTTGGCAGGTTTAGCCCCATGACTGGGCTTCCTTATCCCTTCTCTCTCTCACTATCACCTTGTAGTTATCAAATGAAGTTCCTTGTATGTTGCAAAACATACTTGGCTAATAATGTTTTATTGTGATTGTGATTGTGATTGTAAATGCAGTGATATTCTTGCCATTCCCAAATCTTTGAAATATTTCTGTTGCTGGATCTGAAGAAGGGTCTCTTTAGTATGGAAAGTTTTCGTTAACGAGCCGGGGGGGGGGGGGGGGGGGGGGGAAGGGGGTGGAAACTTTGATCACTGTGTCATAAATTACCAAGAAATGGAACTGCAGTTGCTAACTGCACTGAATATACCCAGAAGGTGTAATGTATAGGTTTATGATTCAGTTTATTTCATTGTGCAACCACAACTATGAGCGTTATCACAAGTTGCATTTTTAGTTATCTGCAAAAATGCTTTAATCAGTTCAAGCTAGTGTATGTAATCGCAGGAGACCACAAGAAAATATTTGAGGAAGTTCCAATTTCATTAGATCGAGGAGAAGGTAAAAGACAGCAGTTAGCTTAGTTTAGTTTAGTTTAGTTTAGAGATACAGCGCGGAAACAGGCCCTTCGGCCCACCGGGTCTGTGCCGACCAGCGATCCCCACACACTAACACTATCCTACACCCACTAGGGACAATTTTTACATTTACCAAGCCAATTAACCTACAAACCTGTACGTCTTTGGAGTGTGGGAGGAAACCGAAGATCTCGGAGATAACCCACACAGGTCACAGGGAGAACGTACAAACTCCGTACAGACGGCGCCCGTAGTCGGGATGGAACCCGGGTCTCCGGCGCTGCATTCGTTGTAAGGCAGCAACTCTACCGCTGCACCACCGTGCCGCCCCGGAAGTGGTGTTGCAAGAAATAGTACAGTTAGTAATGAACAGAGTTAATACAATTCCCCCAGTAATTATATTATCAATAAGTCTACGTAAACCAAAATCCGTCATTATGATGAATGCTCCTTCACCTACGAAACGATATGATACGATAGAACTTTATTTATCCCAGGAGGGAAATTGGTCTACCAACAGTCATAAAACACAAGGTACATGAAGCATGAAGTTAAAGTGACATGGAAAGTCCAGGATTGGGGGTGTGCAAAGAATGGGAAGGGGGGTGGGTGGGGGATGTGGGGGGGGGGGGGGGGAGGGGGGGAGTCAGTCTACCCCACGACAGAAGGGGGAGGAGTTGTGCAGTTTGATAGCCACAGGGAAGAAGGATATCCTGTGGCGTTCGTTCTGTGCTGCATCTTGGTGGGACCAGTCTGTTGCTGAAGGTGCTCCTCAGGTTGACCAGTGTGTGAGATGTATTGTCCAAGATGCTCCGTAATAATAATACATTTAATAATGAACATAGTGTTGTACTTCGTGGTCCGGTACTTGTTGTACCTTTGTTGTGACTCTGGAAGGACCACGAATACACATGTTTATGATGTTATCATGGTGGAGCTTAACTCCAGGCTGTTTATTCCAAGGCCGCCTGGATCCAGAGTCACTGCCTAATCACACCAATCACTTATATACACAGGCATACAAAGTAGTTCTTGGATACACAAAGTAGTCCCAGCAATATCACAACATCCCCCTTGTCTTATATATCACAACATCCCCCTTGTCTTATATATCACAACATCCCCCTTGTCTTATATATTACAACATCCCCCTTGTCTTATATAAAATTGTTTTCTTTACCATTCGAGGGCTAAAATATATTTAACAAACAAAACCAAAACACCATTGCTTTTTGCAAACAAAACCAATAACACAACTAAACACAATTAAACACAATTGCTTTTTTTTCGCCATCATGGTGGTCACTCCTCTGCGGAATTTCACTCATCTCTGTGTGGTCACTCACTCCGTGTGGTCACTCACTCCGTGTGGTCACTCACTCCGTGTGGTCACTCACTCCGTGTGGTCACTCCACAGATATATACATTTATACAAAAGCATCAAATATAATACATTAAGCTTTCAGTACACAGATCACTACACAGGTCATTAAACGCAAAATATTCATTTTGTTCCATATCTTCCCCTCAAGAAGACGTGCTGTGTAGATCAAAATGTAGTGTAGGCTCTAGATGCTCCACCACCATGACTTGGCTCACAACGCTGGGCTCCCACTGCTGGGCTGGCACTGCTGGGCTCCCACTGCTGGGCTGGCACTGCTGGGCTCCCACTGCTGGGTTCCCACTGCTGGGCTGGCACTGCTGGGCTCCCACTGCTGGGCTCCCACTGCTGGGCTGGCACTGCTGGGCTCCCACTGCTGGGCTCCCACTGCTGGGCTGGCACTGCTGGGCTCCCACTGCTGGGCTCCCACTGCTGGGCTCCCACTGCTGGGCTCCCACTGCTGGGCTCCCACTGCTGGGCTCCCACTGCTGGGCTCCCACTGCTGGGCTGGCACTGCTGGGCTCCCACTGCTGGGCTCCCACTGCTGGGCTCCCACTGCTGGGCTCCCACTGCTGGGCTCCCACTGCTGGGCTCCCACTGCTGGGTTCCCACTGCTGGGCTCCCACTGCTGGGCTGGCACTGCTGGGCTCCCACTGCTGGGCTGGCACTGCTGGGCTCCCACTGCTGGGCTGGCACTGCTGGGCTGGCACTGCTGGGCTGGCACTGCTGGGCTGGCACTGCTGTAATCGCGGTGCGATCGCGCCTCCTCTGCAGTGCGCTCTGGCCCCGCACACAGGTGCTCCCCGGCAGCTGCCGCTCAACTTTGAACTCGCTGCCGCTGCGCGCTGGCCCTGCCCACAGGTGCTCCCCGGCCCCGCCCGTTAGGTGCTCCCGGCAGCTGCCGCGCAATTCGAACGCGCTGCCGCTGCCTCGGGCCAAGGGCCGTCCCGACTCTACCGTCGACGCGCCTGGGTAAGTGTGTAGTGCCTCGGCCTTACCGGCCGCCGCACCTACGCGGGTGGTCGGTCCCTCCGGTCGCCGACCCCCTCCGGTGGCCGCACACCTCCGTGGGTGTCAGCCTCCCCCGGGGCTCTCCCGGTCGCCGCACACCTCCGTGGGTGTCGGTCTTCCCCGGTCACCGCACACCTCCGTGGGTGTCGGGTCTCCCGGTCGCCGCCAGTCGCCGCACACCTCCGTGGGTGTCGGTCTTCCCCGGTCACCGCACACCTCCGTGGGTGTCGGTCTTCCCCGGTCGCCGCACACCTCCGTGGGTGTCGGTCTTCCCCGGTCGCCGCACACCTCCGTGGGTGTCGGGTCGCCCGGTCGCCTCCGGTCTCTCCCCCGCGAAGCAGTCACAGGCTCCTAATCTCGGGCCTGCACAGGTGCTGGGGAGCGATGTGGGCCTTCACACACCGCCCTTTGCAGCTTGCAGCGTCACGTCGGCAGCTCGCCGCTGACTACTGAGCAGGTAAGTATACCTACATATATTGGCCCCTTACCGAGCGGGAAACTTTTTTCGTTCTTCAGGGCTCTATCTTATCTTCCTGTTAACCTTTTTGCTGGGTTCCTGTTTGTTAACCTTTTTTTTGTTGTTGTTTTTACGCACTTGTTAACTTTTTTTCTTGGGGTTTTTGTTGTTGTTTTCCTTTTCTAGGCTAAACACCCAAACCGCTGCCACCATGTTGTACTTCGTGGTCCGGTACCTATTGTACCTTTGTTGTGACTCTGGAAGGACCACGAATACACATGTTTATGATGTTATCATGGTGGAGCTTAACTCCAGGCTGTTTATTCCAAGGCCGCCTGGATCCAGAGTCACTGCCTAATCACACCAATCACTTATATACACAGGCATACAAAGTAGTTCTTGGATACACAAAGTAGTCCCAGCAATATCACAACACATAGTCTCAATGAACATACAATCCCCCCAGTAATTTTATGATCAATAAGTTTATATAAACCAAAATCCATCCAAGATTCAGCTGCAACAATATTTACACAATAGACAATAGGTGCAGGAGGAGGCCATTCGGCCCTTCAAGCCAGCACCACCATTCAATGTGATCATGGCTGATCATTCTCAATCAGTACCCCGTTCCTGCCTTCTCCCCATACCCCCTGACTCCACTATCCGTAAGAGCTCTATCTAGCTCTCTCTTGAATGCATTCAGAGAATTGGCCTTCACTGCCTTCTGAGGCAGAGAATTTCACAGATTCACAACTCTCTGACTGAAAAGGGTTTTCCTCATCTCAGTTCTAAGTGGCCTACCCCTTATTCTTAAACTGTGGCCCCTGGTTCTGGGGCCTAGTCGCTCCAGTCTTTCAACATATGACAGTCCCGCCATTCCGGGAATTAACCTAGTAAACCTACGCTGCACGCCCTCAATAGCAAGAATATCCTTCCTCAAATTTGGAGGCCAAAACTGCACACAGTACTCCCAGGTGTGGTCTCACTAGGGCCCTGTACAACTGCAGAAGGACCTCTTTGCTCCTATACTCAACTCCTCTTGTTATGAGGAGGTCATGATCCATTGTGACACTGATTGTTCTGAGCTCCCCTCCCACCTTGCCTAATATGCAGCCCACCCTTCCAATCCGACACCCCTCAGCCACTAGTGTCCCGTACTGAACCCACCCCTCTCTCTCTTTTATACCTCTAATCATTTATGATTTATGCTCCTCATGTCCATGAGACCCAGTCAATTTAGCCAACGATTGGCAGGAAATGGACGATGAAAAATAAAACACTCCCATCAGTAGTTTAGTTTAGTTTAGAGATACAGCGCGGAAACAGGCCCTTCGGCCTACTGAGTCCGCACTGACCAGCGATCCCCACACACTAACACTATCCTACACCCACTAGGGACAATTACACTTACACCAAGCCAATTAACCTACAAACCTGTTTGTCTTTGGAGTGTGGGAGGAAACCGGATCTCCCGGAGAAAACCCACGTGGTCACGGGGAGAACGTACAAACTCCGTACAGACGGCACCCGTAGTCGGGATGTAACCCGGGTCTCTGGCGCTGTGAGGCAGCAACTCTACCGCTGAGCCACCTAAATACAACCGGATCTCCACATACTGGACCTTGGCAGGTATTATCCCCATGACTGTGTCACCTTACCCCTTCTCCACCTCCCTAACACCTTGTCGTATCCTTGTCCTTCCTAATGCTCACCTGAAGGAAAATATTTCTTGTCGACTCTGACTGTTGAACAACACAGACAGTTTGGGAAAAATAGTGATGAGAGGGGGCTTCGTGTTTTTGATGTGTGGAAAGTTTTATGTAATAGGCCAGGAAGAGAAGTTTTAAGTATGACCCAGGGGGGGAAAGCTTTGAATCTTCTCTGGCTGTGATCACTGTGTCCTATTCCTCAGGAGATACGTATTCAAATGCCATAGAAGCTGTAAGACCTACTGAGGTGATCTTGGAAATGGGGCTTAAAGCAGCAAGGTAGGACTATTTGATCCCTCCGCTCAGTCCGTCTTAACCTACATGATCCTTCCGCTCAGTCCACCTTAACCTACCTGATCTCCTGGTGGCTCAGTACTTCCACTCCCCCTCCCATTCCCAATCTGACCTTTCTGTCCTGGGCCTCCTCCATTGTCAGAGTGAGGCCCAGCGCAATTTGGAGGAACAGCACCTCATATTTCGCTTGGGTAGTTTACACCCCAGCGGTATGAACATTGACTTCTCTAACTTCAGATAGTCCTGGCTTTCCCCCTCTATCCCCTCCCCTTCTCAGTTCTCCCACTAGTCCTCCTGTCTCCGACTACATTCTATCTTTGTCCTGCCCCCTCCCCTGACATCAGTCTGAAGAAGGGTCTCGATCCGAAACGTCACCCATTCCTTCTCTCCAGAGATGCTGCCTGACCCGCTGAGTTACTCCAGCATTTTGTGTCTACTTTGCTCAGCAAGGTTGGATTGATTTGTACCATAATACACAATAGACAATAGACAATAGACAATAGGTGCAGGAGGAGGCCATTCGGCCCCTCAATCCAGCACCACCATTTAATGTGATCATGGCTGATCATTCTCAATCAGTACCCCGTTCCTCCCTTCTCCCCATATCCCCTGACTCCGCTATCATTAAGAGCTCTATCCTGCCTCTAACGGTGTCCAACCCCTTAATAATCTTATACGTTTCGATAAGATCTCCTCTCATCCTAAATTCCACTATCTAACTATCTAAATTCCACTAACTATCTAAAGTTGGAGGTCGTTGTTCATACCACTATGAACATCGACTTCTCCAACTTTAGATAGTTCCTCTGTCCCTCTCTTCCCCCCCCCATTCCCAGATCTCCCTCTATCTTCCTGTCTCCACCTATATCCTTCCTTTGTCCCGCCCCCCTGACATCAGTCTGAAGAAGGGTCTCGACCCGAAATGTCACCCATTCCTTCTCTCCCGAGATGCTGCCTGACCTGCTGAGTTACTCCAGCATTTTGGGAATAAATCGATTTGTACCAGCATCTGCAGTTATTTTCTTATGCCACACATATATCTATATATATAGTATATACACGCACATACGTACACGTAAAAAAACAGACAATAATAGTGCGATAATAACAATAATAGTCTATTGTAGTTCAGAGCTTATTTGAGGTCGTAGTGTTTTATCCCCTAATATGTTCCTATGTTCGTGAACCTGGATGTTACAGTACTCTGGCTCCTGTACCTTCTTCCCGATGGCAGGGGTGAGGTGTGGCCAGGGTGGTGTGGATGTACGTCCAAAGCCACGTTAACTGAGGGAACATTTTGAAGTCTTCGTTGCTGTTTCCACTTGCAAGTGGTCGCAGCTGTGGGGCAGCAGATTGACACCATTCCCAGCTGCCATAATGAGTGTGAGAGGCCACGGCATTTCTGAAGAGTGGTGCTGACACCTTGAAGGCGGTGGGAACTAACTCCGGAGAAGCTTAAATCCGGTGGTGCAAGCTGACAAGTGATGGAAGTGCCAAGAGGCTACTATAAATTACCAACAGTCAGCTTGCATGAATACCCTGTGGCACTGACATTCTTCAGTAGAATCCATCAGCAGGCAGGCGTGAATTAAATAGAAATGTAGAAAATAGGTGCAGGAGGAGGCCATTTGGCCCTTCGAGCCAGCACCGCCATTCATTGTGATCATGGTTGATCATCTACAATCAGTAACCCGTTCCTGCCTTCTCCCCATATCCCCTGGCTCCGCTAACATTAAGAGCTCTATCTAACTCTCTCTTGAAAACATTCAGAGAATTGGCCTCCACTGCCTTCTGAGGCAGAGAATTCCATAGATTCACAACTCTGGGTGAAAAGGTTTTCCTCACCTCAGTCCTAAATGGCCTGCTCTTTATTCTTAGACTGTGGCCCCTGGTTCTGGACTCCCCCAACATTGAGAACATTTTTCCTGCATCTAGCTTGTCCAGTCCTTTTATAATTTTATATGTTTCTATAAGATCCCCTCTCATCCTTCTAAACTCCAGTGAATACAAGCCCAGTCTTTCCAATCTTTCCTCATACGACAGTTCCGCCATCCGGATATTGTGGATTCAGTTGGGCATTTGTCCTTTTGGCGGGCGCTGGTAAGGAAATGCATACATCGCTCACCACATCCAGATATTCATTCTTAACTCAACGCTGAGCGCCTTTTAATTTTGATCTAGTTTCCCAGTCTGACCTTTCTGTCCTGGGCCTCCTCCATTGTCAGAGTGAGGCCCAGCGCAAATTGGAGGAACTGCACCTCCTATTTTGCTTGGGCAGCTTACACCCCAGCGGTATGAACATTCACTTCTCTAAAGTGTAAGAAAATAACTGCAGATGCAGTCTGAGGAAGGGTCTCGACCCGAAACGTCACCCATTCCTTCTCTCCTGAGATGCTGCCTGACCTGCTGAGTTACCTTCGATTTGTACCAGCATCTGCAGTTATTTTCTTTCACTTCTCTAAACATAAGTAACCCTTGCGTTCCCTCTCTCTCCATCCCTCCCCCTTCCCAGTTCTCCGAACAGTCTGACTGCCCCTCTGATTAAATGTTATCTCTGTATGCTTCGTTGTCACCTTCTCCTAGTGAACAATGATCCATTCTACATTATCCTTGAGCATTGTCTCGTTTTCACACCTTATTCTTCCTTTTCTCTGGGTCTCCCTCTCCCATGGCTTTCAGTCTGAAGAAGGGTCTCGACCCAAAACGTCACCCATTCCTTCTCTCCAGAGATGCTGCCTGTCCCGCTGAGTTACTCCCGCATTTTGTGTCTACCTGACAGGACTAGGGCTCCATATCAAGCAGGGAGGAGGCCACATATTAAGAGCAGGGGTCTGTGGCTTTGCTTGTGAGTATATGTGGAGTGTGGATATGGTGGGTGAAAGTGTGTTCCCTCCACCCCTTCCACCCCCCCCCCCCCCCCCCGCATCTCCACCCCCACTAGGGTTGCCAACTTTCTCATTCCCAAATAAGGGACAAAGGGTGACGTCACCACCCTGTGCCCCACGTGACCTCACCCAGCCAGCGGCCACGTGCTCCCGCTCCACCAATGGCGGCCGCCCGGGTCAGAAAGCCTCCATAGGCGGCGCCTAGGCCTCCGGGCCTACACTGTCTGTGCCTACAGTGCACACCCCAGGGCCTAGTGTCTGGGCCTACAGTGTCCGGGCCTGCAGTGTCCGGGCCTACAGCGCCCCCCGGGCCTGGTGTCCGGGCCTACAGTATCCGGGCCTACAGTGTCCGGGCCTACAGTGTCCGGGCCTACACTGTCCAGGCCTACAGTGTCCGGTCCTACAGTGTCCGGGCCTACAGTGTCCGGGCCTTCATTGTCCGGACCTACAGTGCCCACCGGGCCTATTACGGGACAAGGGGGACAAACCAATTTAGCCCAAAATACGGGATGTCCCGGCTAATACGGGACAGTTGGCAACCCTAACCCCTACCCCCCACTGCCCCAACCCACATATCTGATGGAGATTTAGATCCTAGTTCTGTAGCCCCAGTTATGTGTGCATATCTTTGGATTAGTTGTGGTGGGGTGGAGGGAACGTGACCTAAACAAACTGCTCCATCAGTGGAAGTGCAAGTAAAACTTTCAGGAATGTTCAATCGTCATATTGCACCAGGAACAGAACTATGACAGTGTAATTTACTACCGCTTAACACAGGCACACCAACACAACAAATAAATA